>NC_045956.1:97592213-97892213 GCF_010909765.2 Amblyraja radiata
ATATGTGTCCTGCGAGCTGGATCCAGGAGCAAAGGCAGCGGATGCTTTCTCCCTCAATTGGGGAGGAATGTTTATGTATGCTTTCCGCCAATATGTCTCACAAACCGATGCTTGACCAAAATCAAGCAAGACTAAGCCACAGGCATATTGGTAGTGCCAGATTGGCCTACTCAAGCCTGGTTCCCAGAAAATGTTGGGAACTATAGTTCAGCCAGTTATGGCTGCACCCAAGAGCAGGGACCTCCTAGTGAACCCAGTACAGGGAGTAATCATCCACTACATGAACGTATTAACTTGTTGGTCTGCAGATTCAGAGGAGGCCATTTCAAGGTATATGACTGTCCGAACAAATACAACACAGTTCAGATAACGGATGTCTTGGAGTTCCTATCAACTCTGTACTATAACTATAAACAAAGTTATAGTGCAATCTATAGTGCCAGAGGCGCACTCTCCTCCTATCTGATGCTGGAAGCAGGGCACGGATCGATAGGAACGCACCCCTTTACAACTAAATTCATTAAGGGAATTTACAATTTAATACCTCCAAGGCCAAGGTACACGGACACATGGGTTGTGAGCGTGGTACTAACCCTACTTTGACAGTGGGGACCGCCTATAACTAACCCTGAAGGTGGTATGCTGACAAAGAGTCCAGACACTACAAAAGCTACGGTTGGACTACATGACCACCAATATGAACAACATAACCTTCATAATCAGGAACCTGATAAAACAGAACAGGCAGGAATGCCAGGGATGAAGATCCAGTTCTTGGCATATCCAGAGGACCAACGGTTGTGTGTGTGGTAACATACTAACACCACTATCTGAGAGTTACGGAGAACCTCAGAGGCTCAGAACAATCGGTCCTCATCAGCCATAAAAAATAAATATATAAATAAATTAAAAAACACACCAGACAGGTGTCAACTCAAACCATCTCTAGATGGCCAAAGGAGGTAATGGCGGTAGCAGGAGTGAACATTTATATGGTTAAATCTCACTCCACCAGGGCTGCATCTACGTATGCAGCAAGAGCTATGGACGTGCCCCTTGATGACATCCTAGTGGCTGCAGGATGGACGAATGAAATAACGGTCCACCAGTTTTATAACAAACCCATAACCGGACTGGGGGTGTTTGCACGTACCATTTTAAGTTCTGTCCCTTAGTTTCCCCCCAAGGTTGGGAGGGGTAACTATTTTTTTTTAAACCTTTCTTTCAGTTAAAGCATCAGTGTCTTTACTTAACTATGTAATGTCTGAATGCTTTAATGATTACACGCATCCATGGTCAATCCATTCAGTGTGTAACGCCTGGGTTCGTAACCGGCGTAAACTCGCAGAACTTTGAAATCTTCACGTAGTCACTCTCATGACTTCGAAGTAAAATAGTAAGATTAAACGAGAACGTACCGGTTTGAAGTTTGATCTTGATTTTATGAGGAGTTACAATGAGCGATTACGTGCCCACCGCTCCCACCCTCATACTATTAAAGTCATATGGAAGTTCTAGTTTCTTCACAATCTTACTATTCTCAGGTCTTCTTTTTATCTGTGCTTTGAAGATTGATGCGCACGCAGACGGACTGCCCTTCTTCACGTAATCGCTCATCGTAACTCCTCATAAAATCAAGATCAAACTTCAAACTGGTAAGTTCTCTTTTAATCTTACTATTATATGTTATGAGCGGGAAAATAAATAAATAAATAAATAAATAGATAGATAAATACATGCTCCGCGGCAAGAGAAGCCAACATTTCCGTCCGTATGGTCAATAGAGATGGTTATCCAAGTGGAAACAGAGACATCTCACTAAGGATGAGTAGTCTGCCCAAGAACAAGAGGGGTATATTTCTAATATTTTCTCAAGGTTGAAGAAAAGTGGAGCATGCCAAATCAGGTTAAGATTTGGCTAGTCTGATCATGTGTTTGGTTAACCAGTTTAAGATGGATAATTGTCTTTCAGCAATTTAGTAGATTCAGAGGATTTAGGGCCTCAATCGACCTTGAAGATGCATACTTTTCCATATCTATACACGAGAGGCACAGATATATCTGGTGGTATTGATGACAAAGCCAGTGGTGGAAAGTTTAGGCTCTACCTAGGGGTTGTCTTCAGGTCTAGGCTATTTACAAAGATTCTAAAGCTAATGCTGCCCTACTCAGATCAAAATGGCATTGTGTCATGGAGTTTATAAACAACATGCTTTTGTAGCTGATAAAGACTCAGGGGTTTTATCAGTAGATGCATCTTACGATATTAAAGATGAGGCAACGTGAATTTTAATAGTGCCAATTTGGCCTACTCATTCAGGGTGTCCATTGTAAAAGGCAGCTGAAAGAAGCTCCTATTTACTCGAAGTCATGAGCAATGGCTAATTCAGCCTATTTCTCGAGCAGCTAGCTCTGTACGGTTGTATGGGAAGCTTGTGAAGAAGACACGTGAGCTGCTTTTAAACAGAAGTAGCAGAGGTTTGTGTTTCTTTCAGTTAGGGCTTAGAGAAGCGTTTATGTTATAGCACAATTGACACTGCTTGTGCTGCTTTGTCATTCTCTCTAGTACCATAAGTGGGACAATAAATGATTGGTTATTCACCCACTGTTAACTAACGTTATACAAGGTGTCTTTTATATGAACACTCTAAAGCCTAGACATAGTAGTGTGGAATGTATAACAGCAAATTATTATGCAGATATTCATCTACTGTATTCCTAATGGGAGCAGTATCTTTTAAGTTGATTATGCTTTTAGCAACTGATTTCAGCACAAAGAACACAGTCTTTACTCAATCTCCGGCTCGGTCTCTGGGTCATAACTGACATGAGGGTAGCTTGTTATGGGAATGATCTCATAAAGCAAAACGGGCATGGTTGGGTACAATTTTGAGTTGACAGCATATCCACCAGATCGGAGATTGGGGGTGTTATTATGTATACAGGTACATAATAGTACCTATGAGAAGAAGGATAGTTTCTTCATTGTTATTTAATAGTTTTCTCAAGAGATTGCTGGTGCAGACTATCTCAACATGAATAGAGTGTAAGCAGCTAATAGCGGGGGTGATTTCAAATAATTTCAAGTCTCACTCTTCCATGGGGGCTGGCTCATTAGCAGCCAATAGAATAGATATTCCCATTTGATCATCTTCTTGCAACAGCAGGAGGCTTACATAGTGCACTTTCAGAAGTTATAAAATTTGGTTGAATATGCCTGGATGATTGCAGATAGAATTCTGAACACTGTTGTATGAGTTATTGTCCAACTCAAAGCCAATTGGGACTGTGGTCCTATTAAGGGCAATGGACATGTATGCAAGTTAGCATCATGTTGTTAATAACCCATGTCTTTTCTACCATTTATAGTTTATCTGTTTAAGTGTTTCACACACAGATTGGTTTACTGCATGAAACCACAGAGCTTTGAAGGCTTCACATAGTCACTCACGTGACTTTGATATAAAATAGAAAGATTAAACGAGAACTTAACGTTTGAAGTTTGATCTTTATTTTATGAGAAGTTGAAGTGCCATCCACTCCCAACCCTGAATCTCATAAAGATCATTCGGTAAGTCAACGGTTATTAATCTTTCTATAGTTTAAGTTCATGCAAGTGGTCTGTGGTTTCATACAGTTGCTCTGAATGGGCCGACGGACTCTTCACGTAGTCCCTCACTTCAATGTCTCATAAAATAAAGATCAAACTTCAAACCGTAAGTTCTCGTTTAATCTTTCTATTAAACCATTGAAAATAATTTCATGGTCCAGTGTTTGAGTTTAGTTTATTTAGGCTTGAGTTTGAGTTTGAGTTTAGTTTATTGCCATATGTACCAATGTACAGTGAAAAGCTTTTGTTGCGTGCTGACCAGTCAGAGGAAAGACAATACATGATTACAATTGAGCCATCCACAGTGTACAGATACATGATGAAGTGCATAATATTTGTGCAAAATATAGCCAGTAAAATCTGATCAAAGGCAGTCTGAGGGTCTCCAATGAGGTAGATATTAGCTCAGGGCTGCTCTCTCGTTGGTAGGATGGTTCAGTTGCCTGAAAACAGCTGGGAAGAAACTGTCCCTGAAGCTGGCGATCTGTGTTTTCACACTTCTATACCTGGGTGGTGAATCTGTGGAATTCTTTGCCACAGAAGGCTGTGGAGGCTGTCAATGGATATTTTCAGGCAGAGATAGATAGAAGGTACACAAAATTGCTGGGGGAACTCAGCGGGTGCAGCAGCATCTATGGAGCGAAGGAAATAGGCGACGTTTCGGGCCGAAACCCTTCTTCAGACCGGCTCCAGAGATAGATAGATTCTTGATTACATAGAAACATAGAAACATAGAAATTAGGTGCAGGAGTAGGCCATTCGGCCCTTCGAGCCTGCACCGCCATTCAATATGATCATGGCTGATCATCCAACTCAGTATCCCGTACCTGCCTTCTCTCCATACCCTCTGATCCCCTTAGCCACAAGGGCCACATCTAACTCCCTCTTAAATATAGCCAATGAACTGGCCTCGACTACCCTCTGTGGCAGGGAGTTCCAGAGATTCACCACTCTCTGCGTGAAAAAAGTTCTTCTCATCTCGGTTTTAAAGGATTTCCCCCTTATCCTTAAGCTGTGACCCCTTGTCCTGGACTTCCCCAACATCGGGAGCAATCTTCCTGCATCTAGCCTGTCCAACCCCTTAAGAATTTTGTAAGTTTCTATAAGATCCCCTCTCAATCTCCTAAATTCTAGAGAGTATAAACCAAGTCTATCCAGTCTTTCTTCATAAGACAGTCCCGACATCCCAGGAATCAGTCTGGTGAACCTTCTCTGCACTCCCTCTATGGCAATAATGTCCTTCCTCAGATTTGGTATGGGTGACAAGCGATATGGGGAGAAGGCAGGAGAATGGGATTCGGAGGGAGAGATACATCAGCCATGATTGAATTGCGGAGGAGACTTGATGGGCCAAATGACCTAATTCTGCTCCTATTACATGACCTTTTGGCTGATGGGAGAAGGGAGACGAGGGAGTGGCTGTGGTGGAAAAGTGCCCCATTTGATGTGCTCTTGATCTTTTCTCCACAGCACCATCAAATAACTTTCTCAAAGCTGTCCTTTTCTGCAGCTCCACTTTATTCTTCTCCATGCTTTCATAAAAAGATGATATTTCACTTGGGCAGCTTACAACCCAACTGTATGATTTCTCTAACTTCAAGTAACCCTTGCTTTCCCTCCCCCACCCTAGTTCTCCAACTAGTTTCACTGTCCCCCTGATTAATTTTATGGTTTGGATGGCTCATTGTCACCTTCCCCTCAACCAACAATGAACCATTCAACATTTCCTTGAACAGCATCTGCTTTGATCAATTGGTTTCACACCTTGCCCTTCCATATCTCTATACTCCCTCTCCCCTGATTCTCAGTCTAAAGAAGTGTATCGACCCAAAACATCACCCATTCCTTCTCTCCAGAGATGCTGCCTGTCCCGCTGAGTTACTCCAGCACATTGTGTCTATCTTCAGTGTAAACGAGCATCTGCAGTTCCTTCCTACACTATTCCTTCCTGTCAGGTCCAAGAATCATAAACTTCAGCAACAGTCAAATTTTAACTCACCTCTGGGTATTGCTTCCCCTTCATTTTTCTCTAACCCCATCTTTCTCCCAGCCTAACCCCTTTGCATACTTTCATTACCCTTCTGAACGGATCCCGATTCTGAATTGTGCATTAGAAGAGGTCCCAGTTTCATCCTCTTATTCCCATGCTCGAGGAATTTGCAGCCAAACATGATGATGAGCTTTTCTATAGCCTTTGTTTCCAAGGTGGTTTCTTTGGCCATGCGACATCACACAGTACCATCCTCCTGACTTCAGACATCCCAATCCATCTAGTACCATTCCCTGGCCTCTACTGATCATTAACTGTTGGAGTTGTTATCTCCATCTAACCTACCAAACACATCTGTCCTCTAACCCTGCAGCAGCTCACTCACTGAGTAATAACACAAATATTGCCATCTGACATGCTGAGAGTAGCATTTTCTTGTGATTTAATGGACTGACTGCTGTCTCTGAGATACTCAATAGTTTTCCAACAGATCCCCCTTTCAACTTAACTCCACCATAGAACCTCTGGAGACATTCCCTCTACATCCACCAAATTCGTCATCACCCAACCACAACCAGCCTGCTTCTCTCTCCTTAGATCCAGACGCAGACTTACTTATCCCAATGGATCAACTGTTTCAGCCTATCCTGATCCCACCTAACTTATTTATTTCTATCTCAAATCTATTATTTTCCTATTTTACAGTCCCTTCTTCCGTACATCATATTTATTCAGCTTTCTTTCACCTTCCTCGTATCAATGACTTGCAAAGGGTCTGTGTATAATAACCATAATCTCCTCTGTTCTTGCTTTAGAAGGCCTTGATATATCCATTTCCAGATCTGTTGATTTCTCCACATACATTGTGCACATTCTTGTTGTAAATAAATAATACCAAACTATACCACAATAAACCATCTGATAAAATTAATCCATCTGCCTATAATGCGTAGGCTGGGCATGTTTTACTTGGGGCGGGGGGCGAGGGGGGGGGGGGGGGTGCTGATAGAAGTATACACGATTATGAGAGTCACGGGTAGATTCTGTTAGCACTAAGAACTATATCTAACTCTCCCTTGAAAACATCAAGTTAATTGGTCTCCACTGCCTTCTGTGGGAGAGAATTCCACAGATTCACATCTCTCTGTGTGAAAAGGTTTTTCCTCATCTCAGTCCTAAATTGCCTACCCATTATTTTTAAACAGTGACCCCTTGTTCTGGACTCCCCAACATTAGGATTTTTTTCCTGCATCTAGCCTGTACAATCCCTCAATAATTTTATATATTTCTATAATCCTCTCATCCTTATAAATTCCAGCGAATATTAGCCCAGTCGATCCATTCTTTCATCATATGTCAGTCCCGCCAACTCAGGAATTAACCTGGTGAGTTTACGCTGCACTCCCTCAATAGCAGGAATGTCTTTTCTCAAATTAGGAGACCAAAACTGCACACAATACTCCAGGTGTGGTCTCACCAGACTGCAGTAGGACATCCTTGCTCCTCAACTCAAATTCTCTCGCTATGAAGGCCAACATGCCATTGCCTTCTTCACTGCCTGCTTTACCTGCATGCTTACTTTCAATGACTGATGTACAAGGACACCCAGGTCTTGTTGCACCTCCCCTTTCTCCTAATCTGACACCATTCAGATAATAATCTACCTTCTTTTCCTTGCCACCAAAGTGGATAACCTCACATTTATCCACATTAAACTGCATCTGCCATGCATCTGCCCACTCACCCAACCTATCCAAGTCACCCTGCAGCCTCATAGCATCCTCATCGCAGCTCACACTGCCACCCAGCTTTGTGTCATCTGCAAACCTGGAGATGTTACATTTAATTCCTTCATCTAAATCGTTAATATATATTGTAAATAACTGGGGTCCCAGCACTGAGCCTTGCGGCACCCACTAGTCACTGCCTGCCATTCTGAACAGGACCCGTTAATTCCTACTCTTTGCTTCCTGTCTGCCAACCAGTTCTCTATCCATGACAATACTCTACCCCCGATACCATGTGCACTTTTGTGTGACCTTGTCAAAGGTTAGTGCGGGAAAAACGGATGGCATGGACATGATGGGATGAAAGGCCGTTTCTGTGCTGAGGATACATTGACACATCTAACATACAAAAACATAGATTAAACATAACCATATAACCATATAACAATTACAGCACGGAAACAGGCCATCTCGGCCCTACAAGTCCGTGCCGAACAATTATTTTCCCTTAGTCCCACCTGCCTGCACTCATACCATAACCCTCCATTCCCTTCTCATCCATATGCATATCCAATTTATTTTTAAATGATACCAATGAACCTGCCTCCACCACTTCCACTGGAAGCTCATTCCACACCGCTACCACTCTCTGAGCAAAGATGTTCCCCCTCATGTTACCCCTAAACTTCTGTCCCTTAATTCTGAAGTCATGTCCTCTTGTTTGAATCTTCCCTATTCTCAAAGGGAAAAGCTTGTCCACATCAATTCTGTCTATCCCTCTCATCATTTTAAAGACCTCTATCAAGTCCCCCCTTAACCTTCTGCGCTCCAGAGAATAAAGACCTAACTTATTCAACCTTTCTCTGTAACTTAGTTGGTGAAACCCAGGCAACATTCTAGTAAATCTCCTCTGTACTCTCTCTATTTTGTTGACATCCTTCCTATAATTGGGCGACCAAAATTGTACACCATACTCCAGATTTGGTCTCACCAATGCCTTGTACAATTTTAACATTACATCCCAGCTTCTATACTCAATGCTCTGCTTTATAAAGGCTAGCATACCAAAAGCTTTCTTTACCACCCTATCTATATGAGATTCCACCTTCAAGGAACTATGCACGGTTATTCCCAGATCCCTCTGTTCAACTGCATTCTTCAATTCCCTACCATTTACCATGTACGTCCTATTTTGATTTGTCCTGCCAAGGTGTAGCACCTCACATTTATCAGCATTAAACTCCATCTGCCATCTTTCAGCCCATTCTTCCAAATGGCCTAAATCACTCTGTAGACTTTGGAAATCTTCTTCATTATCCACAACACCCCCTATCTTGATATCATCTGCATATTTACTAATCCAATTTACCACACCTTCATCCAGATCATTGATGTACATGACAAACAACAAAGGACCCAACACAGATCCCTGAGGCACCCCACTAGTCACCTGCTTCCAACCCGACAAACAGCCATCCACCATTACCCTCTGGCGTCTCCCATTCAGCCACTGTTGAATCCATCTTGCTACTCCTGCATTTATACCCAACAGTTGAACCTTCTTAACCAACCTTCCATGAGGAACCTTGTCAAAGGCGTTACTAAAGTCCATATAGACAACATCCACTGCTTTACCGGTAGGCGGCGCGACTCTCGTCAGCTGCGGCCTCTGCAGTCCGTCTGCGTTTTTATTATTTTATGTCTATGTTTTCATGTAGTTTTTGTTATTTTTGTTGGGGTATGTGTGTGGGGGGGGTGGGGGTGGTGTGGGGGGGTTGGGGGTAACTTTTAAATCTCTCCCTGCACGGGAGACCCGACCTTTTCTTTGTCGGGTCTCCGTTGTCGTTGGGGCTGCAACGAGGAGCGGCCTCCAACAGGAAGACCGGGGGCTGTGGTGCCGACTGCTCACCTCACCGTCGCGGGGCTGGCCGAGTCCATAGCGGGTGGAGCTGTGGTGGACGCTGCTGCGGCCCGACCCCCGGAGATTCGGTGGCTGCAACTGCGGGTTTGGCGGACGGTAACACCGGGAGCCCGCGGGTCCCTGGAGGGAGACCGCTTTTCCGGGCTTCCGCAACGGCGACTTCTCCCGCCCGAGTTGCGGGGTTGAAGAGCACCTGGAGCGGGGCCTTACGGCACCGCCCCGCGCGGCTTGGAATGCCGGCGGGACTCTGCGAGCGCGCGCCGGGGGCTCTAACATCAAGACCCGGTGCGCGACCTTGCATCACCCGGCGTGGCTTTAATGGCCACGGGACAATCGCCATCGCCCGCCGGGGGCTTTGACTTTGACTCTGACATCGGGGGGGAGAGTGCAGTGGAGAGAGAAGTTTTTTGGCCTTCCATCACAGCAATGTGATGGATGTTTATGTAAATTATGTTGTGTCTTGGGTCTATTTGTTTGTAATGTATGGCTGCAGAAACGGCATTTCGTTTGGACCTCAAGGGGTCCAAATGACAATAAATTGAATTGTATTGTATTGTATTTAACCTCGTCAATTTCCCTAGTAACCTCTTCAAAAAATTCAAGAAGATTAGTCAAACATGACCTTCCAGGCACAAATCCATGTTGACTGTTCCTAATCAGACCCTGTTTATCCAGATGCTTATATATATTATCTCTAAGTATCTTTTCCATTAATTTGCCCACCACTGAAGTCAAACTAACAGGTCTATAATTGCTAGGTTTACTCTTTCCCTTTTTAAACAATGGAACAACATGCGCAGTACGCCAATCCTCGGGGACTAATCCCGTTTCTAATGACATTTGAAATATTTCTGTCATAGCCCCGGCTATTTCTACACTAACTTCCCTCAATGTCCTAGGGAATATCCTGTCAGGACCTGGAGATTTATCCACTTTTATATTTTGCCCATTTGAGATGTTGATAGGTTGTACCCTGAAGTTCAAGACATTAGGCAGTAGGGTAATAACCTTCCACCAGAACAAGGTATTTCTGGGCAGCACAATGGCGCAGCAATAGCGTTGTTGCCTTACAGCTCCAGAGATCCGGGTCCAAACATGACCAAAGGTGCTATCTGTGTGGAGTTTTGTGTGACTGTGACAGTGACTACGTAGGTTTTCTCCCAGTGCTCTGGTTTACTAGCACATTCCAAAAACATGCATGTCTGTAGGTTAATTGACTGATTATATTGTCTCTAGTGTGTAGAATTGAACTAGCGTTCAGGTGATCACTGATCAGCATGGAGTTGATGGGGCGGAGGGCCTGTTTCCATGTTGTATCTCTAAACTAAACTAAACTAAAACCAGAATGGAAAACAAAAACCTAGGTCTGGAAGGTTGCAGGTAAGAAAGGAGGTGGGAGAATCAGTAACAGAGTGGATGGGATGGGTTGCCATGTAGGTTAGAATCTGTTGAGTAGTGGATCTTCCTCCTGCACGGGGGAATCAATGGGGTGGTGAGTTGGCAGCTGAATGGTGTCACAAATTTAGGATTGATGGTCAGGGATCATTCGGGGCAGGTGCGGAGATTAGGTCAAATTCCGAAGACCTAGTGTTAGGGAAGGTAATCATCACTTGGGGACAGGTTGGAAGAATTACTTTCTCCTGGTAATGCACTCAACAAGTATTGCAGAGGAAACGCCATCTTATGAAGCCACAAACAAAAATTGATCAATCCACACCAATGCAAATCGCAATCCACAAAAGAAAATGTCCAGTGCGATTTTTTTAATAAAAGCAAACCTTCTGATAATACGCAGCAATATTGTGTTCCACTTTGATTTTACAAATGCATAGAACTGGAAAGTAAATACTAAGTCCATTACTTTCTAAACTTCCATTATTTGATTATGCAAATATATTTGGAAGAAAACTTGAACTATGAATTTACTTTGCAATTCTAAGTGTATTTTACGTCTAGTGGCCTATTGTTGTCAACCTTCAGTGAGTAAAGAGGCAGACAGTAAAGAGAAATAGAGCAAGTGTAGGCTGATGGGATTAATCCAATTTAGTATCATGGTTGCCACCGACAACTGTGAGGTTATCCACTTTGGCGGCAAAAACAAGGGGGAAGATTATTATCTCAATGGGGTTAGGTTAGGTAAGGGGGAGGTACAGCGAGACCTGGGTGTCCTTGTACACCAGTCACTGAAAGTTGGCATGCAGGTACAGCAGGCAGTGAAGAAAGCTAATGGAATGTTGGCCCTCATGACAAGAGGATTTCAGTATTGGAGTAAAGAGGTTCTTCTGCAGTTGTATAGGGCTCTGGGAAGACCACATCTGGAGGATTGTGTACAGTTTTGGTCTCCTAATTTGAGGAATGACATCCTTGTGATTGAGGCAGTGCAGAGTATGTTCACGAGATTGATCCCTGGGATGGCAGGACTGTCATATGAGGAAAGATTGAAAAGACTAGGCTTGTATTCACTGGAGTTTAGAAGGATGAGGGGGTATCTTATAGAAACATATACAATTATAAAAGGACTGGACAAGCTAGATGCAGGAAAAATGTTCCCAATGTTGGGCGAGTCCAGAACCAGGGGCCACAGTCTTAGAATAAAGGGGAGGCCATTTAAGACTGAGGTGAGAAAAAACGTTTTCACCCAGAGAGTAGCGAATTTATGGAATTCCCTTCCACAGAATGCAGAGGAGGCCAAATCACTGGATGGATTTAAGAGAGAGTTAGATAGAGCTCTAGGGGCTGGTGGAATCAAGGGATATGGGGAGAAGCCAGGTACGGGTTATTGATAGGGGACGGTCAGCCATGATCACAATGAATGGCGGTGCTGGCTCGAAGGGCCGAATGGCCTTCTCCTGAACCTATTTTTTATGTTTCTATGACAACGTTGGTTGCACAGATGACTGTTCCTTTGCTGTACTGTTCTATGTTCCACGTATTCCATGTTTTTCTATTGAGTTCCGTCGGATGTCATTTCAGAAGATGCATATTCAACATAATGGAGCATGCTCAGCTTTACTGAATAAACAAGATTATTTGGATACTCCACTTTTGCTGCCATGATATTGGTGTTTTTCATTGTCCAGTGTAAATTTTCCCCATGCTATCACAGCTATTTGTGGAAAATATCTGCACAGTGGGAAAATGCTTGCTATTCCTTTTACGTCCAAACAGTCAAGAAATGAGATAGATGCAGCTATGGTTATTAATACCTGTGTAGAACATCAAGATAAATGTAGCAGGAAACTACTGGCTGAGCTCTCCACCAACTGACATGTGAAGTACTGCATCAGCAGCAGGTTATACCAGGGACAAATACTGTATGATTACTGGAGCCTGTGTCTCAGAAGAGGTCACGTAGAGCATTATAGCTTTCATTCTCTCAATCGACACTCGCTGAGAGATCAGTTTCCCCACTGAGCCTTCTGGTTCACTGCGTAACCACTTTAATATTGTGTCCCCAATTTTAGCAACATGCCTAGGGCGCAAGCCAGATCACATTCATGCTGAGAAGGACAAATTCATTCAGTGACAGAAGGAAGCTGCCAAAGTGGAAGAAAGAAATAGAAGTGAAAGCACAGACCAGTAACTATCAAACCTTTTCACAATCTGTCTTCCTTAATGGAAAAAAAGTCCCAAATTGGTGAACTCTTCTCGATTGATGTAATCTCTCAGTGGCAGAATTATGAAATAAATCCTTTTGCACGTAATACTTAAAGTCGGAAAGAACTTTCACATAACTTTGGAAGTTCTGAATTCCAACTGTCCAGAAATGAACATCAGATCTTGTATTTAAACGGATTATTAATTGCATTTGTATTTTAGGTGTTTATTTATCTGTGTCATCCGATTCCTCTTTGGCTAAAATCATGCTGTATGGCTCAAATTTTATGGGTAGTTTTTTTTTTTAATTTCATGTTCAATTTGAAGATGCTGGGGAATACATGAAGCTGACAAAATCCCTGCCTTTCGCAGATTAGTGCATCCTTAACGGCGTGTCCCACTTAGCCGACTTTTTAGGCGGGTGCAGGAGACTCCGCACACGACTCATGGTCGCCACATGGTCCCCACATGTTGGCTGGTGGTCTCTGGTGAGTCTCCTTCATAGTCGCGAGAAGTTCCTGCATTCTGGGAACTAATCGCGGCTTCAGAATGGTCGAAAAATGTTGAAAAAGTTTCTGCGACCAAAAATTGGTCGTCATGGAGAAAATCGGTACTTTTGTAGTCGTAGGTGCAGTGGTAGTGGGGTCGCCATGTAGTTGTAGGTAGTCGAGGCACGAGTTTTCAGACGCAAGGAAAACCGACCGGTAATGTTAAATGCCCACCGAACTTCACAGCTGTGTATCTCCGGCTTAATAAAAGTTGTCTGGCTTCTTAAAAGTGTCTCTCCCCCTTCCCCCCTTCCCCCCCCTTTCCCCTCCCCCTCCCCCCCCCCTTTCCCCCCCCTTTCCCTCCCCTTCCTCCCCCCCCTTTGCCCCCACCTCTGCCCCTCCCCCTTTCACCCCCCCCCCCTTCCCCCCCCCTTTTCTCTCCCCTACCCCCCCGGTCTTTTAAAGGATTAAAGGGCCTGCCCCACCAGCATGCAATTGCATGCGCCTAACGCGGACCAAACGTGGTCGCTCGAGGCGTACAGCCTTGCGGGGCCGGTCCCAATTCGAACTGCGGAGGAATATGGAGTTGTGCGGGCCCGGTCCCGACATCATACTCACCAATCAGCTGGGCAGGAGGCGGGACGACTGAATTTGGACGTCGCACGCCATTGGTCGGTGACGTCATCACGCAACGGCTGCCGGGCGGTGACGTCATCGCACAACGCCACGCGCTATGCATACGCCGTCAAGACGCTGTGTACGGCATCAAGTCGCAGCATACGCCCGTCAAGGCGCTGCATACGGCCTCAATGTGGCTGCGGGCCGACAGGCCGTTGTCGCGCGGGATTTTCGGACAGTGCAAGATTTTTGGAGCCCCGCGCGATGTCGGGACCAGCCCCGCACAACTCCATACGCCTCCACCGATCGAAGTGGGACCGGCCCCGCGAGGCCGTACGCCTCAAGCGACCACGATTGGTCGTGCTAGACGCATGCTATCGCATGCTGGTGGGACAGGCCCTTTACCGTACACTGTGCTAGCCGTCATAACCTTCCTGTTCATCATGGTGTGTGTCTGTATTACCTTGGTTTTACTTCGGAGTCATGTGAGTGACTACGTGAAGAAGGGCCGTCTGTCTGCGTGCGCGTCATTACGTCTGAACGCAATGCGCGACGGACTGGCAGAGGCACTTTGTCCTCCCAGGCCGTTAGGATGGGCAGGTAAGGAAAGTTGAATCACTTACCTGCGTTCTTTCGGGCTTGAAACTTTTTGTAGTTTCAGGGCCCAGATGTCGAGGATACGGTCTGTGGGGAAGTCGGCTGCCGAAGACCGCAGCATTTCCCAGTATCGGGCAACGGTGTTTCCCGACATTTAGCGCCGGCAGCTGAATCGGCAGGAGACTTGTTGCAGGAGGAGAGCTCCGTTGGTGGTCCTGCAGTACGGGAAAATCCACCCGCAAGTCAAACAACCCGTTGACTCAGAATAGTCCGGGGAGGGAAAGGGATACCCTCCCTCAACGGAGAGCGTCTTAGGACGACTCTCCCACATAGGAGCAACTTTTTGGAGAAGTTGCTCCAACAATGACCTGCTCTAAGGAGAGAGCTGTGTCAGCCCGGGTCCTACAGCAGGCAGTACCGGGAGCCTCGCATAATGGGGCAACCCAATGTCTTCCCCATTGGAGGGGGAAGTACATATGGAAGAAACCACTCTGAATCAGAGTACAAAAGCAGGGGGAGGGGAAACCTTCCCAGGGACAAGAAAGGAAGTAAGTAAGTAACTTTTACTTATATAGCCCTGTTTAAGTTAACTTGCACCAAAGAGCTTTACATAAAATAAATAATAAGCACAAAAGAAAAGAAATACTTCTGCAATCATCCAGGTTCCACTGGGTGCTTCCCTGGATAGAGATCTAGAAAATGTCTCCTGCTCTGAGGAGAGGAGCATTCATGGTCAGTTTCAGTCTGACCCAAAGCAAGAATCTCATTTAGGCCCACTGGAGGGGCCATGTCAGCGCAGGTATCCTCAGGGGCCTGCGGCAGCACCTGTTTTCAGGGCTACCTACAAATCTCACTCTCAATGGAGATGAGTGTGAGTGATCAGTAGTTAACTGATCTCGAATTACAATACTATACAATACCATTTATTTGTCATTTGAACCTCACATAACGTTCAAACAAAATTTGGTTTCTAGATCAGTAGGTAACTGATCTCGAATTAAAGTATGAACATACTGAAGCACATGCATATGGCCTCAAGAGACAGCAGTTGGCAGAATATCCGCACAAATGCCGGCAAGGGAACAGCGCTATCAGGGTGACTTTGGAGAAGCCAGCCGCCGAATCCTCTCTTCAGGTAAGACCAGAAGAAGGAAGCAAAAGCTGTCGGACCAATCAAGGTACCAACGACAAGCAAACTTCATCAGTAGGCGACAACACACCCCACACCTCCATAGGGGGTAAGCAGTTCACTGAAGCCGGTGGTAGCTTGAAAGCTGGGCACGGAAATATGATCAGAGTCGTCTTTCAAGGCAGACTCAGAATTATGGCCAGAATTGTCCGACAAGGCAGGCTCAGTATGATAAGGTTTTCAGACCAAGACCCAAGCAGAGGTCAGGAGAAACATGGAATCCACACTTCCTACCAGTCCAACTCCCAATCAAGGAGAGAAAAGGAACCCGCATCAGGGGCCTTTGGGCTTACCACAAGACCACCGGTAGCCATGGAGGTAGGTGGGTCTGGGTTTACTGAAACAAGGGATTGTGGACCAGTTACATGTTGGTAATTTTACTCTTGTGTTTTTGTTCAAAATGACAATAACATGAATTTCAGATCTGGCTTTAAAAAACAGATAACAACGTGATTATTTTTTACTGCACAACATACATAGGTTCCAAGCAGACTTGGAACTCGGACCGGAATTGTCTTCAAGGCAGGCCCAGTATTTTTGGCAGGATTGCCTTCCAGGACAGGTGACAGATGGAGGATGTCACTTCATCCAGATTTAACTCATTTGTGCAGTACAGACTTTTAGAAACAGCAATTCTTTTTGTTACGGTCTAACTACTGTTTTATAGGAGCTTCCTATAAAATGGTCACATGGCATGCATCGACCTCAATGATGCATACTATTTGGTGTCTATTCATTAAGAACAGGAGATATTTGAAGTTTAACTGGATGGCATGGCTCTGCCAAGGGTTGACATCAGCTCCTAGACTATTGACTAAACTACGGAAACCAATTCTGGGACTACAAAGGTCTCAAAACCACATAGTAATGGCATATTTGGAGGACATTTTCATTTTGGAGTCACCAAGAATTGGCAGAAGCATCAGTCAAGCAAACCAAAACCCCGTTTGAAAGAATTGGTTACCTCATCCATCCAGTTAAATCAAAATTAACACCTACAGTCCCTGGTGGGAGACCGCTTTTCCTAGCTCCGCAACGGCGACTTCTCCCGCTGGAATCGTGGGTCTAAGTACATGGAGCCGGGGCCTAACATCACCTGGCGTGGCTTAAATGGCCTCAGGACTTACCATCGCCCGCCGGGGGCTTTAACATCGGAGCCCCAGTTCGCCTCGACACTGCAGTTGGACTGCTGGACCACGGGAGAGGGAACAAAGGGACGAGATAAAGACTTTGCCTTCCATCACAGTGAGGAGATGTTGGAGACTCACTGTGATGGATGTTTATGTAAAACTGTGTTAAGTGTGGGTCTTGGATTGTGTGTAAACTGTAGAAATGATATTTCGTTCAAACCTAGGTTTGAATGACAATAAATTGCATTCTATTCTATTCTACAAGGGTAATTGATTACCTAGAATTTACTATCAAAAACAGTAAATATGTTGGTGACTTTGCCTAGGGGCAAACAACAATATTAATTAAGCCTGCAATGACCTGATAGTCAAATTCTAGCCATCTATCAGGCAAACAGCGAGTGTAATTGGTAAATAGTAGCTGCATTCCCAACAGTACGGGCCTTTGCATTACCAGAACTTAAAGCAAGCAAAGGAACGAACACTCAGATTACATGCAGGCCGAATTGGCAAACTATGAATTGCCAGCAGAGGCCATTGTTGAATAACTATGGTGGATAACGAATGGGAGACAGCTCAGGGAAATTTTGCTCGAAAGCCATCGAGGGTTCTTCAGACCTATGCAAGGGGCTAAGGATGGGGAGACACCAACACAGTCTAAAGCTGTGGGGGCAGATGGAATGAGCAGGAGTCTGTAATTCCCCAACACATGGAATCAATTACCCAGAATTGTTGGGGGCACAATATGGACTCAAGGTTCTCTGTAGCGATATGCAACCGGTGCTTGTTCAAATTCAGATTTATAACACCACTGCAGTGGCATATATCCATTAACAAGGGTGGTGGAAAATCTGTATCTTACGACAGATTGTCGAACCTCATTTGGCACTGGTGTATCGAGAGGAATATTTGGGAAATCTACGAGGTAGATATAACACGGTGACAGATGCTGGATCACGAATGTTTAATAACAACACAGAATGGATGTTGAATGAGACAGTATTTAACAAAATAATTACACGTTTGCATCTAGACTAACCATTAGTTACCCAGATATGTGGCCTGCGAGCTGGATCCAGGAGCAAGGCAGTGGATGCTTTCTCCCTCAATTGGGGAGGAATGTTTATGAATGCTTTCCGCCAATTTGTCTCACAAACCGATGCTTGACAAAAATCAAAGAAGACTAAGCCACAGGCATATTGGTAGTGCCAGATTGGCCTACTCAAGCCTGGTCCCCAAAAATTTTGGGAATTATAGTCCAGCCAGTAATGGCTGTACCCAAGAGCAGGGACCTCCTAGTGAACCCAGTTACAGGGAGCAATCATCCACAACATGAACGTATTAACTTGTTGGTCTGCAGATTCTGAGGAGGCCATTTCAAGCCATAGGACTGTCCGAACAAATATAACACTGTTCGGATAACGGATGTCTTGGAGTTCCTATCAACTGTACTATAACTATAAACTAAGTTATAGTGCATCTATAGTGCCAGAGGCGCACTCTCCTCCTATATGATGCCGGAAGCAGGGCACAGTTCGATAGGAACGCACCCCTTTACAACAAAATTCATGAAGGGAATTTACAATTTAAGACCTCCAAGGCCAAGGTACACTGACACATGGGATGTGAGCGTGGTACAAACCCTACTTTGACAGTGGGGACCGCCCATAAGTAACCCTGAAGGTGGTATGCTGACAAAGAGTCTAGACACTGCAAAAACTACGGTTGGACTACATGACCACCAATATGAACAACATAACATTTCTAATCAGGAACCTGATAAAACAGAGCAGGCCAGGAATGCCAGGGATGGAGATCCAGTTCTTGGCATATCCAGAGGACCAATGGTTGTGTGGGTGGTAACATACTAACACCACTATCTGAGAGTTACGGAGAACCTCAGAGGCTCAGAACAATCGGTCCTCAACAGCCATAAAAATTTAAAAAAACACACCAAAAGGTGTCAACTCAAACCATCTCCAGATGGTCAAAAGAGGTAATGGCGGTAGCAGGAGTAAACATTTATATGGTTAAATCTCACTCCACCAGGGCTGCATCTACGTCGGCAGCAAGAGCTATGGATGTGCCCCTTGACGACATCCTAGTGGCTGCAGGATGGATGAATGAAATAATGGTCCACCGGTTTTATAACAAACCCATAACCGGACTGGGGGTGTTTGCACGTACCATTTTAAGTTCTGTTCCTTAGTTTCCCCCCCCCCCCCCAAGGTTGGGAGGGGTAACTATTTTAAAAACTTTTCTTTCATTTAAAGCATCAGTTTCTTGACTTAACTACGTAATGTTTGAATGCTTTAATGATTACACGCATCCATGGTCAATCCATTCAGTGTGTGACGCCTGGATTCGTAACCGGCGTAAAATCACAGAGCTTTGAAATCTTCACGTAGTCACTCACGTGACTCGGAAGTAAAATAGTAAGATTAAACGAGAACTTACTAGTTTGAAGTTTGATCTTGATTTTATAAGGAGTTACGATGAGCGATTACGTGCCCACCGCTCCCACCCTCATACTATCAAGGTCATATGGAAGTTCTAGTTTCTTCACAATCTTACTATTCTCAGGTCTTCTTTTTATCTATGATTTAACACTGCTGCTTTGAAGATTGACGCGCACGCAGACGGACGGCCCTTCTTCACGTAATCGCTCATCGTAACTCCTCATAAAATCAAGATCAAACTTCAAACTGGTAAGTTCTCGTTTAACCTTACTATTTTAGTGTGTGTGTGTGTGTGTGTGTGTGTGTGTGTGTGTGTGTGTGTGTGTGTGTGTGTGTGTGTGTGTGTGTGTGCGTGTGTGTGTATGTGCGTATGTGTGTCTGCGCGTGCGTGTGTGTGTCTGCGCATGTGTGTGTGTGTGTGCGCGCGTGTGTGTGTGTGTGTGTGAGTGTGTGCGCGTGTGTGTGTGTGTGTGTGTGCGTGTGTGTGTGTGTGTGTGTGTGTGTACGCGTGTGTACGCATGTGTGTGCCCGGCTCAAGAATCCATACAGCCCACAATGTCCATAAATAGGCCTCTGAAAACCAGTCCCTTCAGCCCACAACACCATGCTAGTGATCCAGAAACTCCCCCTCCCCCCACTGGCCAGCAATATTGGAATTGATGGAGAGGTGGAATATTGCGTTGGGGGACAAGCCCTCCCATGTGAAGCTGGGACCCAACGGGTCCCACTTGGTCAAGTGCAATTCTACTTCTCTCACATTACTCTGCCCTGTGGAATACTTGGCAGCATTTCTTTCCAAAAGAAAAATACACTAGATCACAAAAGCTAAAGCACAGAATCACCTCGATGAAATGTTTCATGTTGATTTATTATTCAATAAGCAATTACAATAATTTTTCTTAAATTTGGTCCTCTTCATATTTATAAATTAAATACTTAGGTAATGTATTTCTTCAAAGCTTTTCGGTGTTATTGCTTCTCCAGAAAGAAAAACTCTCCTGATAGAATAAAATGAAACATATGCTTACTCATGAATTATGCATTTAAAAGATTTAAATTACCGATAACCCCAGTCTGTTTCCTCCCTCTAAATTTGTATTTTGATTTGAAATTATGCATGTTGAAGTACCTTCTTGGTTTATAGTTTGCATGGGGTGCATCTGCTGACTTTTGCAGTCATTCCAGAAGTCGTTGCTAACTTTGCTGCCCTTAATGCTGTGAAATGCTTACATTTTTTAAAATAGTAACTCTGCTGTAAGCAGTCCATAATTAAGGTGGCCAAGGGGAGGCTTAAATTATGGGAGAATGTGGTTGGAAAAACATTAATGTTTTTTTTTTCACTCCCTTATGGACTGGTTTGTACTTAAAGGTTAGAAAGGTGATATGGTAAGTTGTCTTTTCTACAGCAGGAATTGGTTTGTTGCAACCCAGAGTGAAAGCAATTGAACATCTTCCGAAGATGGACACAAAAAGCTGGAGTAATTCAGTGGGACAGGCAGCATCACTGGAGAGAAGGAATGGGTGATGTCTCGAGAAGGGTCTCGACCCAAAACGTCACCCATTCCTTCTCTCCAGTGATGCTGCCTGTCCCGCTGAGTCACTCCAGCTTTTCAGAATCAGAATCAGAATCAGAATCAGATTTTATTTGCCAAGTATGTTTTGCAACATACGATGAATTTCACTGGCCAGGTCAACAGACTCAAAAACACATTTTAACATGAACATCCACCACAGTGACTCCTACACATTCCTCACTGTGATGGAAGGCGAAATAAAGTTCAAGTCTCTTACTTTTGTTCTTCCTCGGTCGGGGGCCTCGAGCCCTCCGTTGACGGGACGGTCTTAACATCCGTAACCGGTCGCGTTAGGGCCCTCCGCATCGAGGCGTTCAGCTCCTGCATCGGGGGGGGTGTCAGCTCCCCTGCGTCGGGCGATCAAACATCGCGTCGGGGCAGGTCAAATCTTCTGCGGCGTTGGAGCTCCCGACTAGTCTCTCCCGAGACTGCAAGCCCTTGATGGTAAGTCCGCAGGCCACGATGGGAGCGATCTGAGGCAAGGGATTCGCTCCGATGTTAAGTCCGCGCCCCGCGGTGGGGTTCACTACAGTCCGAGGAGGCTTCCAGCTCCAGCGATGGTAGGCCGCAGTGCCCGGAGAATGTGATCCGAAAATTGATCACATCTCCGGGAAGGTAAGAACATGAAAAAAAAGTATCCCCCGATCCCCTCCCCCCTCCCCCCACATAAAACAAACCGAAGAACATTAAAACAAACTTTTAACAGACGCTAAAAATAACAAAAGATGAAAAAACGAACAGACTGCCGGCAGGGCTGGCCATCTCCCCGGCGCCCCTGGTGGTCTATCTTCGGTTTAAACCAGCATCTGCACTTCCTTCTTACACTGAACATCTTCCGTCAACTCCATGGGGTATGTAGAGAAGCAGCCTGGCAAGTAGCAACAAGTTTTGTGAATCCTTGCAGCATTTCCTCTCAATAACATTTTCTGGTTAGTTGATTTTAGCACCAGTGACAATGTGCTCAGCCCTGTGCATCTTATGCACAGTGGTACATTGCAGTGGAGGCAAGGCTTTAATCGATGACTGCACTGACATGGCCCCATGAGAACTCTAACCATTGTTCAGGAAGGCATTGACTGTAACTGTTGTGGATGTTTTCGTTCAAGGATTATCTATCTTTACAAGCAAACTCTAACAACTGAAGAGATCTCTGGCTAATTGTTTTCATTGGCCAAGGTGGATCTTGTATTACCTCAATCAGAACCAATGTTAAAGAGATCAAGCCTGACACAATTGAAACTCTCTTACTGGAAAAGTGTTCCCACTTGCCCGCATGGCACCTAGCATTCTGTGTTTTATTGGAGTCTTCAGATTTTTAAGGCCTAAGTGAAAGCTTAAAATTAATAATCAGTCTATTTCTGGCAAAATCCCACTGCAATGTTGATGGAATTGAGGCAGAGGAAAATTGGATAAGAAGCACGAATTTACCTTATTATTACAGCTTTACTGGGGCTAAGCCTTTGTTCTGGTCAGAAAAGGCCATAGTTTGTGCTAAGTACAATTCATTAGTTACCAGAATGTCTACTAATATGTAAATTACTAGGTTGAGGTTATTTGTGAAAGCTTCATTGTACGATAACAATTTCAGAATAACTAGCATAATAGACAAAGGGAAATCAGTGGATATGATATATTTGGATTTTACAAAGGTTGTCAGAACGGTCCTACATAGCAGTTTGGTTAGCAAGGTTCAAGCATTGTGTTGGGGTTAATGTATTCACCTGTTTTGAGAATTGGTTATTGGACAAACTCCTGATGGTTGTGGATGCTAAGTTGACCCTAAATGTCTGTTTAAAGCAGAGAGTGATGTATTTGGGGGCATTAAGTGACTCAAAGGGATGTATGAAGAGAGTGAGAAAATTGCACTGTGGTAGAGCAACCGTAATCTCCATGAATCGACAAAGAAGACTGGAAAAGCTCTTTGGCCTTTTCTTATGCTGATTTCTTGTATTCTTATGTTCTTACTGCACTCCAGGCAGCTGAGAGACATGGTGCTAACCCTTCATGAACTAAACCTTTCCTTTCTACATTTTCTGCTCTCAGCTCTTCCACTTTTTCATATCTCACAACGTTCTTGCATCATTGAAAGTATACTGATTTAGAAAAGCCTAAGCCAGAGAGTGAGAGTGAATGCTGGCACGACTAGCTGTCACTGCTCTCTCTCCGAATTCTGTATTATTGTTGTCCGTACTACTTCTAATTGCAATTTGAGCAGGGAATCTATCTATCAACAGACTTCACCAACTTGTCTGCTGTCTTTAATGGAATAACCTGCATATATTGACTGTTATTACCTTCGTCTTTTGGTTGCTGGAGCTCATGACCTCACCTCCACTTCCTGCTGCTCCTGTTTCCGGCCGCCGGCATTTGGATTAATCGCTGGCCACAATGAGGATTATCAGCTTGTTTTTATGGACTGTGCTTGTCTGGGTCACTTTCTCATCCATACTCGATCCTGCTACACCGATTCTCCAATACTCGGTGGATGAACTTCTCCAGCTGCGACCCCACCTGTCCGACCCACCCCCGGTGTTACATCTTCACCTGGATCTGGCTCATCATTATCGTCGGAAATATATCCACCATGGCTCCGGACAGAGATTCAACATTGCTGACACAAAGCCAACAAGATCCTTCTGGCCATCGTCACCTCATCCCCCGAGAAAGCACCACCGTGCTGTTGACCACAATGTGCTAACTAACCTAGCCAGGTCGGCTAGCACTGATCTCGGCAACACCAGCGTCTCAGTCGGGCTGATCAACATCCATTCACTCACCAACAAGGGTCCCCTGATCTACGATGTTTTACAGGACAACAAATTCGACTTCTTGTGCCTGACTGAAACCTGGCAGCATCAGAATGACTACACACAGCTCAAGAAGGCTGTCCCACCTGGGTTTGTTTACACCTGTCAATCACTCGCCGCAGGCCGAGGGGGCGGTGTCGCAATGCTCTACAATGACAAATGGAGAGTGCCGCCTGTCACTGTCTCTGCCCACAACTCATTCAAATCCATAATCCTACATATCAGTGGACCCATCCCTACTGTTTTAGCCAATATCTATCGCCCACCCAAGCCCAATAATAATTTTTTTAATGATTTTTCTTCCTTTTTGACTTCCATTTGCTCCATGTCCCCTAATGTCATAATACTGGGTGATCTTAATATTCACATGGACAATATCAGTAACACTCTTACAAGGGACTTTTCTTCAACACTAGACAGTTTTGGATTACAGCAGCATATTGACTTTCCCACACACAACAAAGGACACATCCTGGACCTCATCTGCTGCTCTGGTTTAACCCCTTTTAACTGTACTGTATCTGATCTTCCCATCTCTGATCGTAAGCTAATTTATTTTAATGTCAACTTACCACCACCCAAAACAAATCAGTATCGCTCCATCTCGTTTCGTAACATCAAGAATATTGATCTACCTGCTCTCTCTGTTGGAATTAACAATCTCCTCGATATAGATAAATTAGTCAACACTGATGATCTGGTTTCGCATTACAATGATGGACTTCACAATCTCCTGGACGCTCTCGCTCCTCTGAAAACCCAGACTGTTTATTTTACTCACTTTGCCCTCTGGTACACGTCTGCTCTACGCCAGCCAAAAATAAAAGGACGTCACCTGGAACGTCTCTACAGAAAAACTGGATTTGGTGTTCACGAAGACATGTATGACAACCACATACTGCACTATAAGGATGCCCTCTCCACAGCTAAATCCATATACTATGCTAATTTAATTTCATCTGGCGAAGGGAACACTCCAGCCCTGTTTTCCACAATCAACATGATCTCAGGACCACTTATACTCTTCCACCCCACTTGTACTCAACTTTTCAATGTAATAGTTTTATGTATTTTTTCAAATCCAAAAATTCACAAATAGCTGCCCTCTTTATCTAATACGGATAATAGTGCACACCATCCACCTTCTTCTGTCCCCCCTTTACTTTATTATCTAGTTTTCAACTCCCAACTGTTACTGAAATATCTGATCTCATCCGAAAATCCAAATCATCCACCTGCCAGTTCAACCCCCTCCCCACCCACTTAGTCAAAACCTGTCTACCTTCCCTCTCCTCTTTCAAAGCTAACATCATCCACTCCTCCCTTATTTCTGCTCATGTTCCTTCCTCTCATAAAACTGCTGCAGTAACTCCAGTACTTAAGAAACCCGGTGCAAATCCCAACAATCTAAATAATTTCCGACCAATCTCCAATTTGCCATTTATCTCTAAAATACTAGAAAAAAACAGTTGCTGCACAGGTTCACAATCATCTCATCAGCAATAACCTCTATGAAAAATTTCAATCTGGTTTTCGCCCTCTCCATAGCACAGAAACCCAAACGACCTGCTGATGGCTGCCGGCTCTGGTTTTCTCACCATACTCATCCTCCTTGATTTAGCTGCTGGCTTCGACACCATCTCTCACAACATCATCCTCAACCATCTAGCCTCCATTGGTATCATCAACACATCACTCACCTGGTTCACGTCATACCTCTCTGGCCGCACTCAGTTTGTACAACTTAAATATGTCCAATCACAACCCTCCTCACTCACCAGTGGTCTTCCCCAGGGCTCAGTCCGAGGGCCCCTCCTTTTTATAATTTATTTACATCCCCTTGGTTTTATTTTCAGGAAATACAACATTCAATTTCACTGCTACACGGATGACACCCAACTCTACCTGTCCACCAAACCCACATCCATTCTTCCCCCCTCTTCCCTGTCTGACTGCTTAGTGGAAATTAAATCCTGGTTTGCTCAAAACTTCCTCAAATTCAACAGTGACAAAACTGAAATTCTTCTTGTTGGCTCCAAATCCACCCAATCTAAATGTCCCAATTTCTCACTCACTATTGACAATTCCATAGTCCCTCCTTCCCCTCAGGTCAAAAGTCTGGGTGTCATCCTTGATAGCACACTTTCTTTTGAAAAACACATCAATAGTCTCACTCGGTCTGCTTACTTTCATCTACGCACTATCCACCATCTTTGTCCATCAGGCAGTGAAGAAAGCGAATGGTATGTTAGCTTTCATAGCAAAAGGATTTGAGTATAGGAGCAGGGAGGTTCTACTGCAGTTGTACAGGGTCTTGGTGAGACCACACCTGGAGTATTGCGTACAGTTTTGGTCTCCAAATCTGAGGAAGGACATTATTGCCATAGAGGGAGTGCAGAGAAGGTTCACCAGACTGATTCCTGGGATGTCAGGACTGTCTTATGAAGAAAGACTGGATAGACTTGGTTTATACTCTCTAGAATTTAGGAGATTGAGAGGGGATCTTATAGAAACTTACAAAATTCTTAAGCGGTTGGACAGGCTAGATGCAGGAAGATTGCTCCCGATGTTGGGGAAGTCCAGGACAAGGGGTCACAGCTTAAGGATAAGGGGGAAATCCTTTAAAACCGAGATGAGAAGAACTTTTTTCACACAGAGAGTGGTGAATCTCTGGAACTCCCTGCCACAGAGGGTAGTCGAGGCCAGTTCATTGGCTATATTTAAGAGGGAGTTAGATGTGGCCCTTGTGGCTAAGGGGATCAGAGGGTATGGAGAGAAGGCAGGTACGGGATACTGAGTTGGATGATCAGCCATGATCATATTGAATGGCGGTGCAGGCTCGAAGGGCCGAATGGCCTACTCCTGCACCTAATTTCTATGTTTCTATGTTTCTATAACTCACACCTAACAGCACTGCTACTCTCATCCACGCCCTCATCACCTCCCATATTGATTATTGTAACTCTCTCCTCTCTGGTTTACCCCACAAGTCCATCCGTAAACTCCAATTGGTCCAGAACTCTGCTGCCCGCATTATCACCAGAACCCCATCCATCGAACACATCACTCCCATCCTCAAACAACTGCACTGGCTCCCTGTCCAATACCGCATTGATTTTAATATTCTCCTCCTCACTTTCAAAGCCCTCCACACTCTCGCTCCTCCGTACCTCTCTGAACTCCTCCAGCCTTACACTCCATCCCGAACTCTCCGATCCTTTTCTTCCTCCCTGGTGTCCACTCCATCTGCCCGCCTGTTCACGATGGGGTTCAGAGCTTTCAGTCGTTCTGCCCCTCGCCTCTGGAACTCTCTCCCACTATCCATCCGTACCTTAGAGTCTCTTCCCACCTTTAAAACCTCCCTCAAAACTCACCTATTCAGACTGGCCTATCCCACGTAACTCCACTTTATCAAATTCATGGATATGTTGTTTTTGTTTCATTTTATTTATATATTTGTAATTTGCTTGTTTTAACTGTAAGGTGTCCTTGAGTGTGCTGAAAGGCGCCCATAGATAAAATGCATTATTATTATTATTACCTGACAAATAGATTTTGTTAAATAGAAGCCAAATAGACAATACAAAACACAAAGTGCTAGAGTAACACTGGGCGTCAGGCAGCATCTCTGAAAGACACAGATAGGTGATGTTTCGGATTCTTCAGACAATGCACCTGGTTCAAGCAACAGTGTAAATTGCTTGTAAAGATTTAGTGTGCAAAATACATTTTCAATATTTACCATTTCAACTCATATTATTTGCCACTTGGAATATCCTAGTTCACTCCATCTAATTGCAGCCAAGATTCGTTCATTCAGTCAGCCAACATATGAGTATATGGAAAGTGCACAATTAAAATATGGTGATCAATTAAACTACATCATGCTCTTTACCTAGGCATGTGACATTGTAAGTCACCGCCATTTGCACAACATTCTATGTAAAAATAGGTGCGGATGATTGATGCAGCTGACAAGGTTATTTACAGTAAATGAGCTCCCAGCAGAAAATTAGCAGTTGCATATCTTATTGTTCCAAGCATTTGTATTTGTGTATTTTATTTACGTGGCAGTTCCAGAACTGGAAGGAGTTTTATGTGCAGAAGTCATGGCTATGCAGAGGGTCCGTATATAAGTTTAGTTTAGTTTAGTTTAGTTTAGTTTAGTTTAGTTTAGTTTAGTTTAGTTTAGTTTAGTTTAGTTTAGTTTAGTTTAGTTTAGTTTAGTTTAGTTTAGTGCATGGAAACCGGTCCTTCGGCCCACCTGAACCCCACACATGAACACTATCCTACACATATTAGGGGCAATTTAGATTTATACCAAGCCAATTAACCTACACACCTGTATGTCTTTGGAGTTGTGGAGGAAAACGAAGATCTCGGAGAAAACCCATGGGGTCACAGGGAGAACGTACAAACTCCGTACAGAAAAGCACCCATAATCAGGATCGAACCCTGGTCTCTGGCGCTGTAAGGCAGTAGCTCTATTGCTGCACCACCGTACTGGTGATTTGGTAAAAAATTGTATCATAGTGTTAAACTGCACCCTTCCGCACACTGTGTGCTCCAACAGAATGTGGTGTACAACTCAGAATGTGGCTACAGAAACACCATTATAAGCAGAAAGCTGTGTATGCATCCAATACAGATGAATGCATTTCATTGTGTATTGTAAATTAAATTAAACTAGACTAAGTGGGACCCATTAGGTCCCATTGACACACATGAGGCCTGGTCCCCCAAAGCAATATTTCACCAATCACCCATAGCCACCAACTGCGCAAGCGCGGCTGACGGGTTCCCTTTGTGATGCCCCTGATCCACCCTCCCCTTACCGCCTCCCACTCTGTCCTTTGCCCTTCCCTGCCCCATGCACACACTACATCCCCCCTCAATGGTCCCCAATCCACTCTTAGCGGTTCTCCGGTGGCACAGCCATTCCTGCCCATTGAGTTCCCATTGTGACGTAGAACACGGCAAGTGGAAAAGGGATTTATTAAAGCTTAAAATGTGAATAACTCTTAAAATATAACAACAATTTAAATGTTAAAGATGAGATTTATTGAGCAGTTCTTTCTTGTTGGGTCTCTTGTTGCGTTCTGCTGCTCACTACGTCTCGATGTCTCTTTGCTGTTGATGAAAGAAAGACACACAATTTTAATGTAGACATTATTGAGTGGTCAAATTTTAACTAAGAAAATCTGAGAATTTACCTCAGAAGTCAACGTTCAACCAAGCACGCATTTAATGACAACATTCTTGGTCGAAATTCCATCCATTAATAATAATAATAATAATAATAATAATAATAATAATAATAATAATAATAATAATAATAATAATAATAATAATAATAATAATAATAATAGTAATAATAATAGTAATAATAATAATAATAATAATAATAATAATAATAATAATAATAATAATAATAATAAATACTTTATTGATCCCCTCAGGGAAATTCAGGTGTCCAGAAGCCCCCAACCAACAAACCCACAGATTCAAAACGAACGCAGACAGAAAATACATAGAATACAATGTGGACACTACCTGAGAGCAATAGATTAGATTAGATTAGATATAATTTATTGCCACACAGCCAGGCTGGTGGAAATTTGGGTTGTCTGCAACGATACAATAATAAAGAACACACAACCACAATAAAACTGTAACACAAACATCCACCACAGCATTCATCACTGTGGTGGAAGGCACAACATTTGGCCAGTCCTCCTCCATTTCCCCCCCGTGGTCAGGACCAGAGTCCAGAGTCAGTCCAGGATCGGCTCTTCCTCACCGGACACCGCGGCTTTAAGTTGTTGTAGGCCGCAGGCCGGCGGTCGAGATTTAAAGTCCCCGCCGCAGCCAGAAGCACCGTAGACTGCAGGGCCGGCGGTCGAAGCTCCCCTCCAGGGGTGATGGTAAGTCCACGCCGGACCCGCGGTAGAAGTTGGCCGCGGGCCGGCAGTGATGGCTTCTTCTTCCCCCGGGTCCCCCACGAGGGATCCCGGGCTGTAGACGCCGCACCAGCTGGAGCTCTGCAGACCGCGACTTCAGGCTGCGACTTCAGGCTGCCAGCTGCCCCGGGCCAGCGAAACGGAGCGCTCCCCTCCAGCGAGCCCCAACGAGAGCTAACCCGCTCCACGCCGAGAGTCCACGCTGCGCCCGCCGCTGAAGCCCTGGGCGCGTCTCCGGGAAAGGCCGCGTCGATCCTTGATGTTAGGTCACGGGGGAGGCGACCTGGAAAAAAGTCGCCTCTCCATGGAGGAGGCGACCGAAGCGGTTTCCCCCTTACCCCCCCACACCACCCCCCACACAAAACACATAAATAAACATTAAATACACACTTTAAAACATACTAAAAAAACAAAAAAAGTTGAAAAACTGACGAGCTGCATGACATGGCTACTGCCAGAGCAGCGCCCCCTCCGCTATAAATACTTAAAAAGACCAATAATTAACAATTAAAAATTAAAAATTGCAAAATGCATCCCCCTACAGCCTAGCAGTCCGAATTATAAAATCTAATGGCTGCAGGGGTGAAGGATCTCCTGAACCGCTCCGTTCTACAGGGCAGGGAGAGGAGCCGGTTGTTGTTCCGAGTGCTCTTTTGACTCTCCAGAATTAAATGGAGGGGATGCCCGGGGTTTTTCAGTATGACCTGCACCTCCCCTCCAGCACTGAGCTAGCTCGTTTAACCAGTTTGACCAGCTTCTTGTTGTTTTTTGCACTAATGCTGTTGCCCCAGCAGACAACAGCGTAGAAAATAACACTTGCAACCACAGTGTTGTAAAACATGTGCAGCATATCATTACACACATTGAAGGATTTGAGCCTTCTGAGGAAAAAGAGTCTGCTCTGGCCTTTTTTGTAGAGGGAGTCAGAGTTGACAGACCAGTCCAGTTTGTTATCAAGGTGCACTCCAAGGTATTTATATGTCTGCACCACCTCAATGTCAGCCCCTGCAGCGTTGACCGGCTGAAGGGGGAGCTTGGACCTGCCAAAGTTAACCACCATCTCTTTAGTCTTAGTTGTGTTCAGGATGAGACAGTTCTCTTCACTCCAGGCACAAAAGGCACTGGTCAAGTTCCTGTATTCCTCCTCCTGCCCATTCCTTACACATGCCACAATCGCTGTATCATCAGAATATTTCTGTACGTGGCATGTGTCAGACTTATAGACTTATAGGAAAACTTTCACATTTTTCTTCACCTTTCCTCGGCTAAGAGCCACATATAGTTGTCCATGCTGAAATACCAGTTTCGCGAGGTATATCAGCACTTTGTCAATGGTTTGTCCTTGCACTTTATGAAACATCATAGCAAAAATTGACTGAATCGCAAATTGGCTCCGCTGAAGGGGAATGGCTGTCAAATTGAGCATTATCCTAGGAATGAGAACAATGTCATCTTTGAAGGCTTCCATGTTGATTCTTGCAACAATCAGATTATTGTGTAGCTCTTCCACAATCATCCTCGTTCCATTGCATTGGTTTGGGGTTCCAAGTTTCTCATTAACATGATTGAAGGTTCTTTTTTCAACTCCAATTGTGTGGTGGTAATCCAGAGATGTCGAGTAAATCGAGGAATTCTGTTGGGAAGTGATTAGCATTAGTTCCCTCAGTTACAGCATTGAAAGAAAAGCTCTACTTAATGATTCCAGGGAAGCGTCCGATACATGGAGAATTGATGCTTCTCATCGAGTTGTTCTGCGGAACCAAGATACAATTGTCGGAGAATAATTCTGCAGGATTGTCAAATGCGGGATAGATGAGATCAATACAATCCCCCAGTGTTTTTGCTGATAGAACCATGTCTTCTGGCATTTCAATTTCATTGTTTTCATTCTTTAAAATCTCGTCTTCAACTTTCAACAAAAATTGTGAATATTTGCCTTCTCCCTCAATCACATATTCGTCTGCAATTGAAACTTGGTGAAAAGTGTTCACAAGTAGGATTTCTTGATGCAGGAATTTTCAACATCAGCATCATTTCCCCTTTTCACTACAGGAAGCAGTTGTCGAAAATCGCCACAACAAATGGTAAGAATGCCGCCAAAAGACTTAGTCTTGGTGCATACATCTTGAAGAATTCTGTCCACCGCTTCAAAGCTCTCCCTCCTAATCATTGGGCATTTATTTGAAACAATGAGTTTCACTTTCCTCATCAAACGTGCCATGTTAGAGTTCTTCTCAATGTTGCAGAATGTATCTTCGGTCACTTGGATGGGTAATTTGAATCAAGATTGTGCAGTTCTTCCACCAGGCATTAATTTAGCTGCTATCCCAGAGGATGCTACAGCAATAGTCACATCACCTTGACCTCTAACTTTGGAGAGGATCAAATTGGTGATAAATGTTTTTCCTGTTCCTCCTGGGAAATGTTTTTTCCTGTTCCTCCTGGTGAATCAATGAAAAACATTGAAGGAAGCATCCTTTTCAAGCATTTGCACACCAGGTCATACACTGCTCTGGGCTCAGCATTCAGCAGAGCCCCATTCTCCTCAACAAATTGCTGTTGTGCAGTTGTATTGTATTGCAATTCCTGGAGCAATTCTGGATTGTCATCATCAAGGTGCATACTTCAATTTCTTGGTCGTGGCAAATGAAAGCATTCCATTATTTTGTTGTAATTCTCAAGCTTGTCTTGAATATACAACAGAGCCTGATCATGATGTTTCTCATCAATCATGATATTAGGATCACTCATTGTTCGCCATTCTTTGTACTTGAGGCGGGGGTAGTCGTGGGGGGGGGAAGCGTCCTGCAGCTGGGGGAGGGGGAGGGGGACGGCATGAGGCAGGGGCGATGGGGGCTGAAGGGTGGGGGTGTGCATCCTGCAGCCGGGGATGGGGGACAGCTTGAGGCGGGGGTTGCTGGGGGGGTGAACGCCCTCTAGGCCGGAAAGAGGGACAGCTTCAGGCAGTGGCTGACATTGGTGGTGGGGAAGATGCTGGAGTCACTTGTAAAAGATGCACATTTGGATAGCAGTAACAGGATCGGTCCGAGTCAGCATGGATTTACGAAGGGGAAATCATGCTTGACTAATCTTCTGGAATTTTTTGAAGATGTAACTAGGAAAATGGACAAGGGAGAGCCAGTGGATGTAGTGTACCTGGACTTTCAGAAAGCATTTGATAAGGTCCCACATAGGAGATTAGTGGGCAAAATTAGGGCACATGGTATTGGGGGTAGAGTGCTGACATGGATAGAGAAGTGGTTGACAGACAGGAAACAAAGAGTAGGGATTACCGGTCCCTTTCAGAATGGCAGGCAGTGACTAGTGGGGTACCGCAAGGCTCGGTGCTGGGGCCGCAGCTATTTACAATATACATCAATGATTTGGATGAAGGGGTTCAAAGTAACATTAGCAAATTTGCAGATGACACAAAGCTGGGTGGGAGTGTGAACTGTGAGGAGGATGCTATGCGAATGCAGGGTGACTTGGATAGGTTGGGGGAGTGGGCAGATGCATGGCAGATGAAGTTTAATGTGGAGAAATGTGAGGTTATCCACTTTGGTAGCAAAAACAGGAAGGCAGATTACTATCTAAATGGCATCAAGTTGGGAAAAGGGGAAGTACAACAGGATCTGGGGGTCCTTGTATATCAGTCTATTAAAGTATGCATGCAGGTACAGCAGTCAGTGAAGAAATGGAATGGCATGTTGGCCTTTATAACAAGAGGAATCGAATATAGGAGCAAAGAGGTCCATCTGCAATGAATTTCTTTTTGCATATAATTCAGTGACAGTCCTAATATACATTAGGCACAATCATACAAAGTATAACAATGTAAGATAGCAGACCACACTGAGTCAGTACACAAGAGTCACCATGTTTCATGTGCCATCTAGTTCCCTTCAAGTCCAATGATCAACCTCAAATTCATAAACATCATACTGAGCTTCTAAAAATGGTTAATCAGTTTCTGATGAAGAGTATTGGATATGATCGTCGGTCAAGTAATCCCAGTATTCATTTATACAACATAGGCATGTGCACTATAATTTTTTATTTGTGAATGATTTACTTCATTGTTTACGTCATTGTAAACATCTATAACTAAAACTCTGATCTTGTGCTCTTCCGGTTTGCGGGGTCTTTCTATTTGCACAAAAACAGTACGCGATAGCACTATAATGTTTCGCCAGGTTACTCACCGTCCTCCTGTGCCTCCTGGACGCTAGCGAGGCCAGGCGCTGGTGGGGCCGGGCGCTGGTGAGGATAGGGCCGGGTGCTGTGGGGCTGGGGCCGGGCGCTGGTGAGGATAGGGCCGGGTGCTGTGGGGCCAGGCACAGGTGGGGCCCACATACCCCTTCCCTCCTCCTCTCACGCACCCCCCCATCAGCACTCCACGGCAGTAGTAGGCCATGGCAGCGCTCCCCTCCAACAGCCCCCGCCTGAAACTGTCTCCCTCCCTTAGCTGCAGGATGCTCGCCCCCCCCCCCCCCCCCTCGCTCCACCGGCCCCGACAGCCCCCGCCTGAAGCCATCCCCTTCCCACAGCTGCAGGACGCTTGCGCCCCCCCCCCCCCCTCCACCAGCCCGGACAAACCCCACCTGAAGCCATCCCACTACCCCGGCTGCAGGACGCTTTCCACCCCCACAGCCCCCAACATCCCCCACCTGAAGCTGTCCCCCTCCCCTGCTGCAGTTGACTCCTGCCCCCTGATAGCTCCCATCTGAAGCCATGCCCCTTCCCCAGTTACATAGATACATAGAAAATAGGTGCAGGAGTAGGCCATTCGGCTGATCATCCAACTCAGTATCCCGTACCTGCCTTCTCTCCATACCCCCTGATCCCTTTAGCCACAAGGGCCACATCTAACTCCCTCTTAAATATAGCCAATTAACTGGCCTCAACTACCTTCTGTGGCAGAGAGTTCCAGAGATTCACCACTCTCTGTGTGAAAAATGTTTTTCTCATCTCGGTCCTAAAAGATTTCCCCCTTAGCCTTAAACTGTGACCCCTTGTTCTGGACTTCCCCAACATTGGGACCACCATAGACTGAAACAGTCGCAGGACAGAAGCAGGTCCTCAACCTACTGACCACCAATCATGCAGTAATGCCATTCTATTCTCCTCACAAACACATCAACTCTTCCAAAATTCTACCATTCACCCCCCCCACAATGAACAATTTATATCAGTCAACTAACTTACCAGCATTCACCATGAGAGAAAATGTAGCAGCCAATGGAGAACGGGCAAACCCCACACAGACAGCACCCCAGGTTAGGATTGAACCTGAGTTTCTGGCCTTGTGAATAATTGGTTCCATTAGCCTGCCCATTGTGCTGCCACATATTATGTACAAATGTTGACCCCTTTCTGGCTATCTCTCGGGCTTATATAGACTTATGAACACCCCTGCATACAAAAGAGCTTCCATTATGTTAGCACATTCAACAGCCTGACATATTTACATACGTTAGTTCCCTACTATTGGCAGAACCAATTTCCTCTCTCTCTACTTTTAGCAATTTTCTGTTTTATCAGTCATCTGTGCTTTTGATGCCAATACAGTGGAGTTATGTTACCACATTGAGTAATTTTTACATGTTTTCTGACTTACGAACAAAGTCGAGATACGGACATCTGCAAAAAATTGAGTCAATTTGTTACTTGGAGGCAGCCTGTAGTTTAAAGAAGGATATAAAATGAGAAGCATTGATTAAATCTGGTAGCATCTGTGGAATAAAAAACAGAGTTAAGAAGAATCTTCCTCAGTTCTGCAATGTTCACAAATTCTAAAAATGGATCAATCATTTAGGACTGAAATTAACAGAAATGTCTTCATTCAGAGGATGGTGAATCTTTGAATTTCTCTGCCATAAGATTTTTTTGGGATGATCAGAGGTCATGAAAGATGTTGCATGAATTGAAGTTATTACTTCTAACTGGAGATAAATCTTCAGGATTAAAATCTCCCACCTCCACAGTGATGCAACATTATCAGCAGAAATAACACCAGGCTTCTTAGCAACGCTGCTTATTAAAAAGACACATAGTAGAACATTCAATACACAATGGGGTTTGGAGGGAGATATAGATCAACCATGATTGGTTGGGCCGAATGGCCCAATTCTGCTCCTATCAATTATGACCATATGACAATATCATATTTGCACGCAACATTGAAGGAGATATTTCAGCCCATTGGGTCTTCCTGAACTCTGAGCAACCCTATCAATCCCACTTCTCTACTTATGTCCCTACAACCGGTTCTCTCTCATGTATGCCCATTAACACTGCTCCCACCAGCCATATATACTCAGAATAATTCATAGTAGCCAATTAATCTAATAAGCAGCATTGGGATGTGGCAAGAATCCAAATTACCTGGGGTAAAATCATCCAGTCACAGAGCGAATGTGCAAGCTTCATACACACAGCACCGGAGGTCATAATCAAAATTGTGCTACCCATACATTCCCTTTTTTTCTCACATTCACCCATGTTTATATTAACACATTGAGCTCTGAAGTTACTTGGCAAAAAAAAACCCGGAAATGCTTGGGAGCCAGTGGAAATGTTCCAAGGTCAATGTTTCACCTCAGCCATTTAGTGATCAAAGGAAGCTGAATAAAGCTTATAGAGTGTCCAACACATGGGAATTAACTGCCCTGTAAAATGAGTGAATAAACCACTTAATATAAGAACAATTTGGAATGAAGCAGAGATGATGTTCTTGGAATATCTATATCCTGTGAATGATCCAATAAACTTCAAAAGTGTATAATGAAATAGAACAGATTTCTTGCATTCCAAAAATGCATAACATTCCTTTGCATCAGCAGTATAAATAGAATCTGGGTAGTGCGATTGTTGAAGGTCTGGGAGTAGAAACTAAATTAAATATATTCTATTATACGGTTCTATTATGTGCATGGATTAGAATTGACCTCATTTTCTGTGTAATAACTCATTTTCATTCCTCGATATCAAATTGTAAATCAGTGTTTGTTTTTTTTACTACTTATTTTTAAGTTAATTATCCACCGGATCCACAGGGGCCAACTTCAAGAAATTGTCAGGGTGACCAAGGCATGTGTTTGCAGAAAACACTAATGTGACATCCCCCAACACTCGATATAGAAAGAGCCAGTGTGATTTGCATGACAATGATTAAAAAAGAAAGCATTGTTGGCAGATTGAATGAGTTCTGTTGAAATGGGGATATTATTTAATAAGCGGAGCTTACATTGTCATTTGGTGCACAAGTTTACTTTGCCATGTGCTATTGCCTTACAGCCAACAGAAGTGGAAAATCAGTGTAGTGAGAGGATTCAAGGACATGAACAGTAACATGATTCAAGTAACATGAAAGGATGGTAATGTTGGCTGTGGAAGTCATTTATCAATCTCGCATATGGGTGATTTTCCCTCAATGAAAATACATGCCAATATTTCTATCTCAGAACTGTGTTCACCGATGACATGCCTTCATTTGGTGTCAAGAGTATAAAGAGACGCAAGTGTCTAACCATCAACTGCACTGGGACCAGAACATTGAAATTCTTACTAGGTACAGCTTTACAGTCCCATTAATTTCTACAACACAACATATACATTTACAACAAATTAGCAGTTATTCTATGTTAACCAGACCATGATATTGCAAGCTAATGTATGTAGTGCAATCCTAAGTGTGTCGTAAGTATCTCACAAATGTTAATTCTGCCTTTCATTTTCTCTAAAGAAAAAACATCCCAGTTTCTGTACATAATCCATCTCCAAAGCTAACATGTTATTTGTGAGTATTTGCTATTTGATAAATATTGTGGTATTTGACATACAAGTACTCCAAATCAAAGCATGATTACAGGAATAGGATTAGGTTATTTGGCTCATTTTGGTTCCCCTGCCACCCAGTAACACCAAAATCCCACTGTGCACTTATGATGATAAGGGCTTTTGCACTAACTGTACTTTCCCCTAACATTTAACCTCCCAAAATGTACAGCTGCACACTTGCATTTGCCTTCAGGGGGCAGTAATGTCTGTTATGATGAACTACTTTGAGAGGTTGGTTATGACACATATGAACTCCTGTCATGTTGAGGATCTGGACCCATTATAATTTGGCTACTGTCACAATAGATCAACAGGGTATACAATCTCATTGGCTCTCCACAGTGCACTGAACTACTTAGACAATTAGAACACACACATTAGGCTGTTGTTCATAGACTACAGCTCGGCGATCCACGCTATCATCACCTCTAAATTTATCATCAAACTCGGAGAACAGTCTCTACTTGTCCCTATGCAACTGGATCCCCAATTTCCCTCATTGGCAGACCACAAACAGTAGGAATGGGCAGCAACACGTCCTCATTGTTTATCATCAAAACAGGAGCACCATAAGGCAGCTTCTAGACTCCATCTATACCCATGACTATATAGTTAGACACAACACCAACACCATCTTCAAGTTTGCAGATTACACCATCATGTTGGTTGAATAATGGGTAACTATGAGTCAGAGTATAGGAAGGAGATGGGTTGAATGGTGCCAGAAAACAACCTAGCTCTCAACGTCAGTAAAACCAAGGAGCTGATTGTTGACTTTAGCAGAGGAAGGCTGAGAATCCACAAACCTCTTTATCGACAGGGTTAATGGAAGAGAGAGTCAAGAGCTTCAAGATTGTGCATATCTCTGAAGATCTGTTTTTGGCCCAGCACATTGATGTAATCACAAAGAAAGCTCATCAATGTCTCTACTTGCTTAGATGTTAAGGAGATTCAGTATGTCGATGAGTACTCTATCGAACTCTACACTTGAACAGTAGAGAGCATACTGACTCATGGTTTGGTTTCGGAAGTTGGACACCCAGGAATGAAGGAGAATGGAGAAAGTGGTAGACATTGTCTGGCCCATCACATGTACTGGCATCCCCACCACTGAATGGAACTATCCAAAGCACTACCTCAAAAAGGCAGCTAACATCATCAAAGACCCACACCACCCTGGCCATGCTTGCAGTATGTGATCTCCAGTTTCAACCATAGCTTCTTCCCGGTAACCATCAGGTTCTTGAACCATACTGCACAACACTAACCGTAACCCTACCTCAACAACTATGATCTGCTGTGGTCTTTATTTTGGCTGCACTACGGACTACGGTTTTGCACTGTTATGGTCAGGTTACCTGATTATTAATTTATTGCATATTTGGTTATTATATATTTATTGTGTGTTATTTCCTTACTTGGCCTGTATAGCTGCAGCAAGCAAGAATTTGATCATTCTGTGGCCAGTGCATATGACAATTAAATAATCATGACATGACTCTCTTGACTTAACTCTCGCTTTGGCACACAACGGTCAGCCACAATGCACAATGACCAGCGTGGAAGTTGGTCATTGGCACTAATGTTTCAGTGGGGCATTCCTGTGGTTCTGTCCTGGTCATTCACAAGCCTGGATTAAATAAAGCGTGCCGTAGCAGTAGGGATAGTGTAAACAGTGCCCACAATCACTGGGGATTAAGAATGGCAGCAGTATTTGTTTAGGGATTCTTGGCAAACATGAGTCACTGGAAGTAGCAGGAGCACACTGAAAAGTAAGGAGTCACAAAGTTACTGCCACTGATTACATTTGTACATCCATTGGCCTTGTTCTTCAGATATCTATGTGCTTTGTTCCATCGTGGCAGGCAGGGGGATTTTAGTGAGATTGAACCTCGAGTTTGAATAAAGAAAGTGATGACTGTTCCACACCTTCGGGGCAGCACAGTGGTGCAGTGATAGAGTTGCTGCCTTACAGCACCAGATATCAGGGTTCGATCCTGACTTTGGGTGCTGTCTTTACGGAGGTATGTACATTCTTCCCGTGACCACGTGGGTTTTCTCCAGGTGCTCCGATTTCCTCCCATATTCCAAAGATGTGTGACTTTGGTAAAATTGTAAATTGTTTCTAGTATGTGGGATAATGCTAGTGTATAGGGTGATCACTGGTCAGCATGGACTTGGTGGGCCAACGGGCCTGTTTCACTGCTGTATAAGTCTAAAACCTTCACTCAGATAGCCAGCAGAGAGAGAAACTTGACTCTGGTAACCTCACACATCTCCCAGCATTTCTTTGCCAACCTCCTTAGATTTAAGGAATCAAATTAGAACATTTTTTGAACCATTAAATTGCTAAAGATCTGTATTCTATTGCTCGGATTATTTCTGTGCACTTTTTTTAAATAGTAGAAGGAAATTTAATGGAAAAATTGTAAACATTTTCTAGGAACTCAGAAATAAAATCTGGTATTAAAGATAAACAAGTTAAATCTTTCTAAATTATTGCTTTCTAGGTTACAGCATCTATAGTTTGAAGAAGCAGAAAATATGGTGATTTTCAGAGAATTGCTGATATTCCTAAACATCTAGTGGGCAGTGCTACAATTTGCACATGGCATAGAAAATGGCACTCATATCAACACCCTTGCCGACATTTATTCTCCATACTACTTTTGTTCAAGGTCAGAAACTTTGATTTGAACTTTAGCCATTGAGTAAGAGGAGGTGGTTAAAATGGAGTAACCATTTGCTTCTTTTCTGTCTAACTCTTGGTGACTGCAATTTAAAAACCTTCAAGCATTGTGAAATTTTTAATTCAGACATCCATTTGGTTTAAAGGTATTGAACATATTATATAATCTGTCTCTGTCATCAGAGTTCTTGTCACGGTGGCTTTATTTCCCACCTGCAGTTTGGCTTTTAAACTGTGCCAATTAGAAGGAACAAAACTCTGACTAGAGTACTTAAGGCAAAGGTTAAAAATGCAAAATAATTCATGAATGCTCAAATCTATTTTTGAAGTTGTTCTTCAGGACAGATTGTACTCCTGGACTTTTGTTCAAGCCAAACGGATGCAAAATCATTTTATCTCATTGTCTCTCACAGTACATTTTGCTAAATTGCAAAACCTCAAGTTTCATAGGTAAACATTATAATTCAAGTATGTTCAGTTTCCTTTTTTTTGTTGTTTGAAGTGGAATTGAAAATTATTGAAAGCTATTTAAAGTATTGTTCATTTACATATAATTACTGTTCATAATTCAAAATCTTCAGATTATAGGCTATGTATTACGTACAAGACCAATCAACCTGTAATGAGAGTTATTTGCTACTTGCATTTAGAATATTAGTATTAGCTGAATATTGTGGTGGAAGAATTAATTTAACGAATGCTTCCTTTAATATTCTGATTATTTGTCACATCAATCTTGGTGTTCCAATGTTTATCACCAAATAATTGCATGGATACACCAAGTGGGTGGAATTATAACTTTCCTTCATGCTGGGCACAAAGCCCTAACTACTGTATTATCAAATTATTTCCAGATTTCCCAACCAATTAGGTTAAGTGGCATGTTTCAATGTGCATGTCTAAATTTCAGCTTCACCATTTTATGGTGTGTTGGATACTTGACATTGAATAGGTTCTGAAGGTGACTTCACAGCAGTTGGAGTGTGAATAAGTCAATAATGCTCCCTAATTCGATGGTTGCTCAATATATGTTATGCTGTGGCTTTAAAGCAAGGACATAATATGTCTGAGGAAGCGTTCTGACCCGGAACGCCGCCTATTCCTTTTCTCCGGAGATGTTGCCTGATCTGTTACTCCAGCATTTTGTGTCTATCTTTGGTATAAACCAGTATCTGCATTTCCTTCCTACACAAGGGAATAATATACCCTGCTAATGTGAGAAAGGCACCAACTAGCCACCCAAAGGAGACAGGCTAAAGTTGCCAAGGGATAAACACCAGTAAACTTATCTCTGGCTTCAATCCACTGTAAACAATTTCAGAAAGATGAGTAAGATGGCGGCGACATATTATTATTACAATTTGGCCTCTTGTGTTTACTCTATCACATCACTTCTCACATCAACTCATCTTGCATCTGCACCATTCCACTACAGTTATATTTCCAGCCATTACTGGCATACCTGCTCTTCACATCGCTCTTCCATGTCTCTCTATCACAGTCACTAACTAGTTGCTTCCATTCATCCATTCAATACATACCATCACCAAACACAACCGGTGTCCACTTTCTGGATGAGGAATTACAGAACACCTGGGAAATAGAGAGAACCAAAAACTGATCTCCGAGCTCTCTTGCAATTAACCGCACAACAGAGAAAATCTGAGAGATAATTTAACAATACAATACAATACTATACAATACAATTCAATTGTATTGTATTGTATTGTATTGTGAGAGATAATTGACATCTGAAATGCTCCAAATGGGGTCATTCTCCAAAACTTCTACACGGTAGAGAGTGTTCGGACTGGTTGCATCGTGGCCTGGTTCGTCAACTTGAACGTCCAGGAACGAAAAAGACTACAAAAAGTTGTGACCACTGCCCAGTCCATCACCGGCTTTGACCTCCCCACTGTCGAAGGGATCTATCATAGTCACTGCCTCAAAAAGGCAGTCAAAATCATCAAAGACCCACATTATCCTGGCCACACACTTATCTCACCACTGCCATCAGGAAGAATGTACAGGAGCTTGAAATATGTAACGTCAAGGTTCAGGAACAGCTTCTTCCCTACAGCCATCACGCTATGAAACACTTCAACGAATAATAGTCGGCGCAGTCGAACCATCCAGCACGGCGTTCAAAGCTCCCGCAGCCAGCGGTCAAAGCTCCTGCGTCAGGGCGATCGAAATTCCTGCTTTAGGGCGATCGAAACTCCTGCATCGAAACTCCCGCATCGAAACTCCCGCAGCTTGGAGTTCCCGATGTTGGTCTCTGATCAGCGACCGCAAGCAAGCACCCACGTTTGGAGCTCTCAAAAGTCACTCAACTCAAAGATTAACTCTACATTATAAATGACTCACTCTGGAAAATATAATATAGTCAACTCACTTTACCTCAAATATCTTCTGCCATGATTCTGCAGGTCCAGAATCCAGCTGCGGAAACATTTCCAGCTCTCAGTATATTAGCATGCTTCACTAATAGACAAGGTAGACACAAAATGCTGGAGTAACTCAGCAGAACAGGCAGCATTTCTGGAGAGAAGGATTGGGTGACGTTTCGGCTCGAGACCCTTCTTCAGACTGATGTCGGGGTAGTGGGGGCGGGAAGAAGAAAGGAAGAGGTGGAGACAGTGGGCTATGGAGAGCTGGGAGGTGAGGGGAAAGAGGGAGAAAGCAAGGACTATCTGAAATTGGAGAAATCAATGTTAATACCGCTGGGGTGTAAACTACCCAAGCGAAATATGAGGTGCAGTTCCTCCAATTTACGGTGGGACTCACTCTGACCATGGAGGAGACCCAGGACAGAAAGGTCGGATTCCGAATTGGAGGGGTAGTTAAAGTGGTGAGCCACCGGGAGATCCGGTTGGTTATTGCGAACTGAGCAAAGGTGTTGGGCAAAGCATCACCTATTCATTCGCTGCATAGATGCTGCCTCATCCGCTGAGTTTCTCCAGCATTTTTATCTACCTTCGTTTTTTCCAGCATCTGCAGTTCCTTCTTAAACAATAGATAAATCATAAATCAATCAGAATAGGAAAGAACTGCAGATGCTGTTTTATACCAAAGTTAGACATAAAATCCGAGAGTAACTCAGCGGGTCAGGCAGCATCTCTGGTGAAAATAAATAGGTTTCAGGTCTGAGCACTTCTTCACACATTTCTTCAGATGATAAGTACATTGTCAAAGCGCTTTATCGGAATTTGTTTATAAAATCATTTCCATTCAATATGTAGACAGCAAGTAATTTGCCATTATCACAGAACAGAAGATGTTGGGATCCAACATAGATACATTGTAAGGCAGTATGTCACAATTTACATGTTTTACACTTTAAAACATCATCAAATGGCTCCACAGAATGCAAAATGTATTGCATGAGCTGGACAATCAGGTTAATAAATATGGATAAAAACTTCTATAATTAAACTGCCAAAGTATGAATACTATTTTCACAAATGCTTGCCGCTAGTATATATTTTAAAAAACTTCCTATGTACCATGTATATTGCAAACATTGTATTGTATAGTATTCAATTTATTGTCATTATCTCATATTAGAGACAACGAAATGAATTTTCCTTACGGTCAAGTATCATAAAAACCATACAGCATACAAAGATAGCACACCATAAGTATTCTACTCACATCAGAATCTCCCTCAAAATGTGCAGATGTGGCTATGATATATCTTCAATCAAGTTTCATGCTGTAAAATTAGAAAATACTTTGAATATTTTCTTTACTTTTATAGAAGATAAAATAAGAAAAAAAATACTTTTGGATCACGGATTATGTTATTATTCTTTCTTACTCTTAAGGCAATACCAAAGTATTTCATTATATAACCTGAGATACCAATAGTTTATTTCACTACTGTAGGTGGGAAAATCAATATAAATTCAAATATTTTCATGGGACAATTATAGTTTCACAATATGGTGATTTATGTTAGCAGAATACACATCCTGGAGTTATTTTTTTCTATCATATGGACTGCAAATAATAAGTTTCACAATTTCTAGCAACGTTTCTAAATGCCTTGGAGCCTGTTTTTATGAACAGTTATAATGTACACTCTTTGTTATACTGTTATGTATATTAAAATCAACTATGTTAAATAATAATCAAAACAAAATATTTTGTATTCACAGAATACGAGAAAGTTCTCTGCGGACAGATTAATTTAGAGTTTAGAGATACAGCATGGAAAAATGCGCTTCGGCCCACCAAGTCCTCGCCATCCATCAATCACACATGCATGCTGATTCTAATTTTACATCCATTTCCTGCACATTAGGGGCAGTTTTACAGAAGCGAAGTCATCAACAAACTTGCACATCTTTGAGATGTAGGAGGAAACCAGAGCACCAGGAGGAAACCCACCAAGTCTCAGGGCGAACGTGCAAAATCCATGGATAGCACCCAAAGTCAGAATCCTGGGTCTCTGGCGCTGTGAGGCAGTGGCTCCACCAGCTGCACCACTCTGTCACCCCTCAGATAATGAAAGGTTTGTGTTCAACACATTACTCCATGTAGCGGTTCTCATGGAAAAAAATGTCATACATCTGATAACATTACTTTCATCAATGTTCCTTGAGGAATATCTCTTTTCATTTGAACTGAGATTACCGTTTGCCTTCATTTTGGTGGATTTACTTTAGACTTTACATTAGAGAGGCAGTGTGGAAAAAGGTTCATCAGCCCACTGAGTCTCCACAGACCAGTGATCACCCCACACACTGACACTATCCTACACACTAGGGAAATTTACAATTTTACCAAAGCCAATTAACTTACACACTTGTATGTCTTTGGAGTGTGGGAGGAAACCAGAGCACCCAGAGAAAACCCACAAGATCACAGGGAGAACGTCCAAACTCTGTACAGACTGAACCCATAGTCAGGATCAAACCGGAGTTGTGTCGTTGTAAGGCAGCAACTCTACCACTCTGCTATTATGTTGCCCATTTAACAGGCAAACACATAAACCTTGGGTGTTGTTTTGGTTTTTTCCTTGCCCATTTTCCATCTCTATACCTCTCCTCAGAAGAGAGACATTGTCCCCTTGGTGCACCCAGGGTAGCCACAGTCATTCCCTGGTATGTGGTCAAAAGAGCTTTGAAGTATAAGAAATAAAGTGGGTGAGCTTGAGGCTTAGTTGGAAATTGGCAGGGATGATGTTGTGGGAATTACAGAGACATGGCTGCAAGAGGGCCAGGGCTGAGAACTGTATATTCAGGGGTATACGTCCTATCAAAAAGATAGACAGGTGGGCAGAGGGGGTGGGCTAGCTCTGTTGGTAAGGAATTAAATTCAGTCCCTTGTGAGTGGTGACATAGAATCAGGAGATGTAGAGTCAGTATGGATAGAACTGAGGAATTGTAAGGGTAAAAACACCCTAATGGGAGTTATCTACAGGCCCCCAAACAGTAGCCTTGATATAGGGTGCAAGTTGAATCAAGAGTTATAATTGGCAAGTTGCAAAGGTGGTTATTGGAGAGTTCAACATGCAGGTAGACTGGCAAAATCAGGCTGGTACTGGACGCCAAGAAAGGGTGTTTGTGGAGTGCCTCTGAGATGGATTCTTAGAGCAGCTTGTACTGGAGCCTATCAGGGAGAAGGCAATTCTGAATTTAGTTTTGTGTAATGAATTGGATTTGATAAGGGAACTCAAGGTAAAGGAGCTATTAGGAGGTAGTGACCATAATATGATAATATTCATCTACAATTTAAAAAGGAGAAGGGAAAATCGGAAGTGTCAGTGTTACAGTTGAGCAAAGTGGACTATAGAGGCATGAGGGATGAGCTGGCCAAAGTTGACTGGAAAGAGACCCTAGCAAGGATGGCAGTGGAACAACAATGGCAGGTATTTCTGGGAACAATACAGAAGGTTCAGGATCAGTTCATTCCAAAGAGGAAGAAAGATTCTAAGGGGAGTAAGAGGCGACCGTGGCTGACAAGGGTAGTCAAGGACAGTATAAAAATAAAAGATAAGTATAACATAGCAAAGATGAGCGGGAAGCCAGAGGATTGGGAAACTTTTAAAGAGTAACAGAAGATAACTAAAAAGGCAATACAGGGTGAAAAGATGAGGTATGAAGGTAAGCTAGCCAAGAACGTAAATGAGGATAGTAATAACTTCTTTAAGTATGTGAAGAGGAAAAAATTAGTTAAGACAAATGTGGGTCCCTTGAAGACAGAAACAAGTGAATTTATTATGGGGAACAAAGAAATGGCAGACAAGTTAAACAGGTACTTTGGATCTGTCTTCACTAAGGAAGACACAAACAAACTCCCAGATGTACTAGTGACCAGAGGATCTAGGGTGATGGAGGAACATTAGGCAGGAAATGGAGTTGGTTATACTGATGGGACTGAAGGCTGATAAATCCCAAGGGCCTGATGATCTGCATCCCAGGGTACATTACGAAAGTGGCTCTAGAAATAGTGGACGCATTGGTGATCATTTTCCAATGTTTTATATATTCAGGATCAGTTCCTGTGGATTGGAAGGTAGCGAATGTTACCACACTTTTTAAGAAAGGCGGGAGAGAGAAAACAGGGAATTATAGACCAGTTAGCCTGACATTGGTGGTGGGGAAGATGCTGGTCAATGACAAAAGATGAAATAGTGGCACATTTGAATAGCAGTAACAGGATCGGTCCAAGTCAGCATGGATTTACGAAGGGGAAATCATGCTTGACTAATCTTCTGGAATTTTTTGAGGATGTAACTAGGAAAATGAACAAGGGAGAGCCAGTGGATGTGGTGTACCTCAACTTTAAGAAAGCATTTGATAAGGTCCCACATAGGAGATCAGTGGGCAAAATTAGAGGACATGGTATTGGGGGTAGAGTATTGAAATGGATAGGAAATTGTTTGGCAGACAGGAAACAAAGAGTACGGATTACCAGGTCCCTTTCAGAATGGCAGGCAGTGACTAGTGGGGTACCGCAAGGTGCTGGATCCGCAGCTATTTACAATATACATTAATGATTTAGATGAAGGGATTAAAAGTGACATTAGCAAATTTGCAAATGACACAAATCTGGGTGGCAGTGTGAACTATGAGGAGGATGCAATGAGGATGCAGGGTGACTTGGACAGATTGGCTGATTGGGCAGATGCGTGGCAGATGCAGTTTAATGTGGATAAATGGAGGTTATCCACTTTGGTGGCAAGAACAGGAAGGCAGATTATTATCTGAATGGTGTCAAGCTAGGAAAAGGGGAAGTACAATGAGATCTGGGTGTCCTTGTTCATCAGTCACTGAAAGTAAGCATGCAGGTACAGCAGGCAGTGAAGAAAGCTAATGGCATGTTGGCCTTGATAACAAGAGGAGTTGAGTTTAGGAGCAAAGACGTCCTTCTGCAGTTGTACAGGGCCCTAGTGATACCACACCTGGAGAATTGTGTGCGGTTTTGGTCTCCAAATTTGAGGAAGGACATTCTTGCTATTGAGGGAGTGCAGCGTAGGTTTACGACGTTATTTCCCAGGATGGTGGGACTGTCATATGTTGAAAAAAGCTTTTTGTAGTTTCAGGGCCCAGATGTCGAGGAGACGGTCCGCGGGGAAGTCGGCTGCCGAAGACCGCAGCATTTCCAGTAGCGGGCGACGGTCTTGTTCCCGACATTAGTGCCGGCAGCAGAATCGGCAGGAGACTTCGTCCAGGAGGAGGCGCTCCGTAGTGGTCCCGGGGCACGTAAACCACCCGCAAGTCTGACAAACCCATTGACTCAGATGAGTCCGGGAAAGAGGGATACCCTCCCTCAATGGAGAGTATCTGAGGACGACTCTCCCACATGGGGCAACTTTTGGAGAAGTTGCTCCAACAATGACCTGCTTCAAAGGAGGGAGCTGCCTACAGCAGTACCGGGAGCCTCGCACATGAGGCAGCCCAATGTCTTCCTCATTGGAGGGGGAAGTACATATGGAAGAAACCACTCTGAATCAGAGTTCAAAAGCAGGAGGGGGGGGGGGGGGGGTAACCTTCCTAGGGACAAACAGAAGAAAGGAAGTAAGTAAGTAAGTTTTACTTATATAGCACTGTTTAAGTTAACTCGCATTGACACCAAAGTGCTTTACATAAAATGAATAATAAGCTCCCATACAAACAAAAGAAAAGAAGTACTTCTGCAATCATCCAGGTTCCTCTGGGTGCTTCCCTGGATGGAGTTCTAGCAAATGTCTCCTGCTCTGAGGAGAGGAGCATTCACAGTCAGTTTCAGTCTGACCCAAAGCAAGAATCTCATTTAGGTCCACTGGAGGGTCCATGTCAGTGCAGGTATCCTCAGGGGCCTGCGGCAGCACCTGTTTTCAGGGCTGCCTACAAATCTCACTCTCAGTGGAGGGGAGTGTGAGTGATCAGTAGGTAACTGATCTCGGATTTAAAGTATGAACATACTGAAGCACATGCATATGGCCTCAAGAGCCAGCAGTTGGCAGAATATCCGCAAATGCCAGCAAGGGAACAGCGCTATCAGGGTGACTTTGGAGAAACCAGCCGCCGAATCCTCTCTTCAGGTAAGACCAGAAGAAGGAAGCAAAAGCTGTCGGGCCAATCAAGATATCAACGACAAGCAAAACTTCATCAGTAGGCGACAACACACCCCACACCTCCATAGGGGGTAAGCGGTTCACTGAAGCCGGTGGTAGCTTGAAAGCTGGGCATAGAAATATGATCAGAGTCGTCTTTCAAGGCAGACTCAGAATTATGGCCAGAATTGTCCTACAAGGCAGGCTCAGTATGATGAGGTTTTCAGACCAAGACCCAAACAGAGGTCAGGAGAAACATGAAATCCACACTCCCTACCAGTCCTACTCCAAATCAAGGAGAGAAAAGGAACCTGCATCAGGGGCCTTTGGGCTTACCACAAGACCACCGGTAGCCATGGAGGTAGGTGGGTCTGGGTTTACTGAAACAAGGGATTGTGGACCAGTTACATGTTGGTAATTCTACTCTTGTGTTTTTGTTCAAAATGACCATAACATGAATTTCAGATCTGGTTTTAAAAAACAGATAATAACATGTGAATATGTTAACGCACAACATACATAGTTTCCAAGCAGACTTGGAACTCGGACCGGAGTTGTCTTCAAGGCAGGCCCAGTATTATGGGCAGGATTGCCTTTCAGGACAGGTGACAGATGGAGGATGTCACTTCATCCAGGTTTAACTCATTTGTGCAGTACAGACTTTCAGAACAGCAAATTTTGTTACGGTCTAACAACTGTATTATAGGAGCTTCCTATAAAATGGTCACATGGCATGCATCGACCTCAAAGTTGCATACTATTCGGTGTCTATTCACTAAGAACAGGAGATATTTGAAGTTTAGCTGGATGGCATGGCTCTGCCAAATGGGTTGACATCAGCTCCTAGACTATTGACAAAACTACGGAAACCAATTCTGGTTCTACAAAGGTCTCAGAACCACATAGTAATGGCATATTTGGAGGACATTTTTCATTTTGGAGTCACCAAGAATTGGCAGAAGCATCAGTCAAAGCAAACCAAAACCCTGTTTGAAAGACTTGGTTACCTCATCCATCCAGTTAAATCAAAATTGACACCTACAAGGGTAATTGATTATCTAGAATTTACTATCAAAAACAGTAAATATGTTGGGGACTTGGCCTAGAGGCAAACAACAATATTTAATTAAGCCTGCTATGACCTGATAGTCAAATATTAGCCATCTATCAGGCAAACAGCGAGTGTAATTGGCTAAAAGTAGCTGCATTTCCAGCAGTACGTCACGGGCCTTTACATTACCAGAATTTACAGCGAGCAAAGGAACGAACACACAGATTCCATGCAGGCCAAATTGGCAAAACTATGGATTGCCAGCAGAGGCCATTGTTGAAGAACTATGGTGGATAACGAACGTGAGACAGCTCAAGGAAAAGTTTGCTCGAAAGCCATCGGGGGTTCTTCAGACCTATGCACGCAGCTAAGGATTGGGAGCCACAAACACAGTCTAGAGCTGTGGGGGCAGATGGAATGAGCAGGAGTCTGTAATTCCCCAACACATGGAATCAATTACCCAGAATTGTTGGGGGCACAATATGGACTCAAAGTTTTTGTAGCAATATATAACCAGTGCTTGTTCAAATTCAGATTGATAACACCACTGCGGTGGCATATATCCATTAACAAGGGTGGTGGAAAATCTGTATCTTACGACAGATTGTCGAACCTCGTTTGGCACTGGTGTATCGAGAGGAATATTTGGGTAACATAGAAACATAGAAACATAGAAAATAGGTGCAAGAGTAGGCCATTCGGCCCTTCGAACCTGCACCGCCATTCAATATGATCATGGCTGATCATCCAACTCAGTATCCTGTACCTGCCTTCTCTCCATACCCCCTGATCCCTTTAGCCACAAGGGCCACATCTAACTCCCTCTTAAATATAGCCAATGAACTGGCCTCAACTACCTTCTGTGGCAGAGAATTCCAGCGATTCACCACTCTCTGTGTGAAAAATGTTTTCCTCTATGAAAGAAACGTTTTTTTTTTAAATAGTTACCCCTCTCAACCTTGGGGGGGGGGAACTAAGGGACAGAAATTAAAATGGTACGTGCAAACACCCCCAGTCCGGTTATGGGTTTGTTATAAAACCGGTGGACCATTATTTCATTTGTCCATCCTGCAGCCACTAGGATGTCGTCAAGGGGCATGTCCATGGCACGTCCTATGAGGTAGATATAACACTGTGACAGATGCTGGATCACGAATGTTTAATAACAACACAGAATGGATGTTGAATCAGGCAGTACTTAACAAAATAACTACACGATTTGGCATACCAGATATTGATCTGTTTGCATCTAGACTAAACCATTAGTTACCCAGATATGTGTCCTGCGAGCTGGATCCAGGAGCAAAGGCAGTGGATGCTTTCTCCCTCAATTGGGGAGGAATGTTTATGTATGCTTGTCGCCAATTTGTCTCACAAACCGATGCTTGACCAAAATCAAGCAAGACTAAGCCACAGGCATATTGGTAGTGCCAGATTGGCCTACTCAAGCCTGGTTCCCAAAAGATTTTGGGAACTATAGTCCAGCCATTTATGGCTGTACCCAAGAGCAGGGACCTCCTAGTGAACCCAGTTACAGGGAGTAATCATCCACTACATGAACATATTAACTTGTTGGTCTGCAGATTCTGAGGAGGCCATTTCAAGGCATAGGACTGTCCGAACAAATACAACACATTTCGGATAACGGATGTCTTGGAGTTCCTATCAACTCTGTACTATAACTATAAACAAAGTTATAGTGCAATCTATAGTGCCAGAGGCGCACTCTCCTCCTATCTGATACTGGAAGCAGGGCACGGGTTGATAGGAACGCACCCCTTTACAACAGAATTCATGAAGGGAATTTACAATTTAATACCTCCAAGGCCAAGGTACACGGACACATGGTATGTGAGCGTGGTACTAACCCTTCTTTGACAGTGGGGACCGCCTTTAACTAACCCTGAAGGTGGTATGCTGACAAAGAGTCCAGACACTGCAAAAGCTACGGTTGGACTACATGACCACCAATATGAACAACATAACATTGGTTATCAGGAACCTGATAAAACAGAGCAGGCCAGGAACGCCAGGGATGGCGATTCAGTTCTTGGCATATCCAGAGGACCAACGGTTGTGTGTGTGGTAACATTCTAACACCACTATCTGAGAGTTACGGAGAACCTCAGAGGCTCAGAACAATCAGTCCTCATCAGCCATAAAAAAACACACCAGAAGGTGTCAACTCAAACCATCTCCAGATGGTCAAAGAAGGTAATGGCAGTAGCAGGAGTGAACATTTATATGGTTAAATCTCACTCCACCAGGGCTGCATCTACGTCGGCAGCAAGAGCTATGGACGTGCCCCTTGACGACATCCTAGTGGCTGCAGGATGGACAAATGAAATAACGGTCCACCGGTTTTATAACAAACCCACAACCGGACTGGGGGTGTTTGCACGTACCATTTTAAGTTCTGTCCCTTAGTTTCCCCCCAAGGTTGGGAGGGGTAACTATTTTTATTTAAACTTTTCTTTCATTTAAAGCATCAGTGTCTTTACTTAACTACGTAATGTCTGAATGCTTTTAATGATTACACGCATCCATGGTCAATCCATTCAGTGTGTGACGCCTGGATTCGTAACCAGCGTAAAATCACAGAGCTTTGAAATCTTCACGTAGTCACTCACGTCACTCCAAAGTAAAATAGTAAGATTAAACAAGAACTTACCAGTTTGAAGTTTGATCTTGATTTTATGAGGAGTTACGATGAGCGATTACGTGCCCACCGCTCCCACCCTCATACTATCAAAGTCATTTGGAAGTTCTAGTTTCTTCACAATCTTACTATTCTCAGGTCTTCTTTTTATCTGTGTTTTAACACCGCTGCTTTGAAGATTGACGCGCACGCAGACGGACGGCCCTTCTTCACGTAATTGCTCATCGTAACTCCTCATAAAATCAAGATCAAACTTCAAACTGGTAAGTTCTCGTTTAATCTTACTATTTTATATCAGTTGGGGTTCAGCTTAGAAACAAGTATTAAGTTAAAAGCCGCTGAATCAGTGTTCCAGATCTGGTGAGTAATGAATGGCATGTGCATTTACAAAAAAAGGAGATATGAATGGGTAAACAGGTCAAGGGTCCTGGAAAACATACTGCTGCATTGCGAAGAAACTTGTTTATTCATTTGATAATGATTTTTAGCTGTTGTAAAGAATCCTGCTTCTTTTTTTTTTAACAGGGGCATCCTGATCTCTGCTGTAACTTTGACAATACATTGCCAGAAGGGCAGGAAAATCAGCTTGCATTATAATTTTTACTTGTTTAAATGATGTCTCTGAGGTTTCTGTCATTTTCTTGCCCAAGCTGCAGCAGGGGATGCATTTTCCTTCTACATAATTTATCAAAATGATCCATGGAAGTCTGAATAAAGATTTTGCTGAAAGGTCAGCCACAGGATAAATCTGATGTCATGATCATCAAACAGCAAACAGTGCAGGTTTGCCTTATTCTTTCCTGGTGAGGAAACCATATACCTGAAGTCATGTTGGCATCGCATGCTGTATAATAATCTTATGTCATTTCTTGACTGATTCAGGTTTGTAAATAATAATGTGGAAGAAGGAACTGCAGATACTGGTTTAAACCGAAGATGGACACAAAAGCTGGAATAACTCGAACAAAAGCTCGAGACCCTTCTTCAGGCTGGTTAGGGATAAGGGAAATGAGAGATATAGACAGTGATGTGGAGAGATAAAGAACAATGAATGAAAAATATGCAAAAAGTAACAATGATAAAAGAAACAGGCCATTGTCAGCTGTTTGTAGGGTGAAAATGAGAAGCTAGTGCGACTTGGGTGGATGAGAGATAGAGAGAGAGGGAATGGACATTAAGTAATGTAGCTCCATTCTTAATGTGTTCTATTCTACCCTTTTATAAATGTCGTTTTCGATAATGTTGCAGTCTGAAAACATTTGTTGAATTAAACCCATCATTCATCAAATGTTCTTCATAAACTGTGAAAGGCATTTTAACCTTATAAATTACGGCCATGAGTTTTGTTTTCAAAACTTCAATAATTTTTTTTTTTTATATCTGAGTTTAGATCTGCTACTTTTATATATGTAAAAATGTCCTTAATATCTTGTTAGAATCTTATTCATCAAGCAGCCAATCAAACAATAAATATCTGGAGGTACACAAAAATGCTGGAGAAACTCAGCGGGTGCAGCAGCATCTATGGAGCGAAGGAAATAGGCAACGTTTCGGGCCGAAACCCTTCTTCACACCAGACCCTGAAGAAGGGTTTCGGCCCGAAACAGTGCCTATTTCCTTCGCTCCATAGATGCTGCTGCGCCTGCTGAGTTTCTCCAGCATTTTTGTGTGCCTTCGATTTTCCAGCATCTGCATTTCCTTCTTAAATAAATATCTGGAATCAGCTAATAATTTCCTGCAAAATACTTATTAATAAATGTACTGGAAATTAAAATGATGAGGGACCTATTGGCTATCCAAATGAGTAAAATAAATAAGAACAAAAGTGTTGGAAAGTATTCAATTTACATAGTGGGGTGCCACAGGGATCTGTGTTGGGTCCACTGTTGTTTGTCATGTACATCAATGATCTGGATGATGGTGTGGTAAATTGGATTAGTAAGTATGCAGATGATACTAAGATAGGTGGTGTTGTGGATAATGAAGTAGATTTTCAAAGTCTACAGAGAGATTTAGGCCATTTTGAAGAGTGGGCTGAAAGATGGCAGATGGAATTTAATGCTGATAAGTTTGAGGTGTTACATCTTGGCAGGACAAATCAAAATAGGACGTACATGGTAAATGGTAGTGAATTGAGGAATGCAGCTGAACAGAGGGATCTAGGAATAACTGTGCACAGTTCCCTGAAGGTGGAATCTCATGTAGATAGGGTGGTAAAGAAAGCTTTTGGTGTGCTGGCCTTTATAAATCTGAGCATTGAGTATAGAAGTTGGCATGTAACGTTAAAATTGTACAAGGCATTGGTGAGGCCAATTCTGGAGTATGGTGTACAATTTTGGTCGCCTAATTATAGGAAGGATGTCAACAAAATAGAGAGAGTACAGAGGAGATTTACTAGAATGTTGCCTGGGTTTCAGCAACTAAGTTACAGAGAAATGTTGAACAAGTTATGTCTTTATTCTTTGGAGCACAGAAGGTTAAGGGGGGACTTGATAGAAGTCTTTAAAATGATGAGAGGGATAGACAGAGTTGACATGGATAAGCTTTTCCCATTGAGAGTAGGGAAGATTCAAACAAGAGGACATGACTTGAGAATTAAGGAACAGAAGTTTAGGGGGTAACATGAGGGGGAATTTCTTTACTCAGAGAGTGGTAGTTGTGTGGAATGAGCTTCCAGTGGAAGTGGTGGAGGCAGGTTCGATTTTATCATTTAAAAATAAATTGGATAGGTATATGGAGGGGAAAGGAATGGAGGGTTATGGTCTGAATGCAAGTAGATGGGACTAGGGGAGAATAATTGTTCGGCACAGACTAGAAGGGCCGAGTTGGCCTGTTTCCATGCTGTAATTGTTATATGGTTATATGGTTATCTGTACAGAACAAGATGAGTTATAATAGTTTAGGTGTATTCCAACAATGGCAGATTTCATTGATGATAAAAGTTTTGTATCTAGAAGGATTTCTGCCCGAAACTTTGCCTATTTCCTTCGCTCCATAGATGCTGCCGCACCCGCTGAGTTTCTCCAGCAATTTTGTCTACCTTCGATTTTCCCGCATCTGCAGTTCCTTCTTGAACATTGTATCGAATATATTTATTTGGAGATATTGGCAAAGTTCATTATTCCCTGTTTTTGCTGATGGTATTTTCATTCCTTTATATTCGTTTCTGCTTTACTGTTTACAGCAAAATTAGGAATCGATAGTGTTTCACTTAAAATATGGAGTAATAACTTAGTGGAGTTTCTAAAGCCCATTCTGTGTCACTTTTGTCATGTATTTTCCTTTAGCTTCCCCTTATCCCCCATTGTCACTCACTCTTTAAGGAGTCTTTGTGATAATTACCCTGCTGCTCTTCTTTTCGCCAGAGCTCTATTACTGTCTCCATCATTTGGAGAATGAACACCAACAAAGGCTTGGCAGCCTGTACTTGCCCTTCTTCATGCAACCACCTGATAGAAGCTTCACTATCTATTTACACATAGATGGCACTGAAATAGCTCATTAATTGGATCATTCTTTGGATATACGTCATTTATCCGGTGGAACTAGATCTGATAAGACATTGCCATCATTAACTAGCAAGTTCCGGGCCAATGTCTATTCATTTGCTGGAGATCGCTGAGAATGGAATAAACTCTGTGTTGACATCATCAGTATTAATGAGACATCCATTTATACATAAGCAACCTGTCTCACTGGGCAACATATCAATGAACTCAACCAGCTGTCTAACTCATCGAGCTGGATTTAATTTAGTGAAACTTGTCATTCACAGTTGTTTAGCATTGCTGCCAAGATAGATATATCCTCCAGAGTGGCAGAATAATATGGAGCCAAAGTCTATCTCATTAACCTTTGCTAAAAAGAACACAACCTTTTGTGTTATCAATTGATTTGTCTGCACCAGAAAGATATAATTGTTGGCATCAGTGTCCAACAAATATTTATTTTCTTTTGTGGACAATGCATTTAAATACAATTTAGAAAACAGACTCCAAATAGAGGTCGAAACTTTCCAGTGCAGTCCTCTTTTAGTTTAGTTTAGTTTAGTTTATTATTATCAGATGTACCAAAGTACAGTGGAAAGCTTTTTTTTTTAAGCTATCCAATCAAAGAAAAGACTAAACATGACTACAATCCACAGTTCACAGATAATGAATAACGGGTACAACAATTAGTGCAAGATGAAGTCCGATTAAAGATAGTTCAAAGATCTCCAATGAAGGAGATGGGAAGGTCAGGACCACATTGAGGCTGATTCAAGGTCTGTTCAGTTGCTTGATAACAGCTGGGAAGAAACTGTCCATGAATCTGGAGGTATGCGTTTTCACACTTCTGAACCTTTTGCCTGATGGGAAAGGAGCAGTGGCCCCATGTATTATGTGGGGGGTGGAGGGGGGAATAGAGGGAAACCATTTCTCAGTCACTTACCTGGGCGGAGATGGATCTTTTCTCTGTGTCGTATCTCTGCCCCCCCCCCACCCACAGCCTACCAACTGGATTGGTGCGCCCTTTCCTGCTGGAGACCGGCCAGAGCTTCAGCAGCGGGCACAGCGCTGAATTATCATTGTTGGAGCTCCGGAAAGTTGGGCCTGCTGAGTTTAACACCGTGGAGCTGTGGTTTGTGGAGCTTCTAGCCATGGGCGGCGCTGATTTTAACATCACGGAGCGAGGTGATCCCTTGCCGGGGTTCGCCAGTGTTGGAGCTCCGTCCAGTGTGGATATATGGTAACTCAAATTTCACTGTACCATTTGGAGCATGTGACAATAAATGTGAATTTCAACTTGAACTTGAACTTGAACTTGAGAAGAGTAAGACTGGTCCTTGATTATGCTCGTGGCCTTGCCGAGGCAGCGTGAAGTATTAAATATAAGTGTATTAACATTTATTATTAATTTAACACAATTACAAGTGTTGAATTATTACAAGCCTTATATTAAATTGGAGTCAATGGAAAAGAGGTTGGTTTCAGCAAAGGTCTGGTCTACAACTACAACTCTCTGCAATTTCTTGTGGTTTTGGATGGATGGAGCTGTCCCAAACCAGGCTGTGATGCATCCTGATCAATTGCTTTCTGACTGGGACCTTAAAGCTTTACCGCATCATCTTTACCTGGGCAGGAGAATTTTTCATTTTAAGTGCAGACACTTCCCTGATCATGTAAGCTGTTCATAACCTGAAGCTTCTGTATGTCAGAACACCAACGGATGAGATTGTGTCAACTGTAATGCAATTAACCATGGTGGTTAATTTATTATTAAATAGTGCAGATTTTAGTTAATTTTATATCCTAGAATTACATAGCATGGATCAATGCTGCAGATACAAAAAATACCGGACCCCAGGAGTAGCAGGACCACAGAATGCTGGACTAGACAGTTTCAACCTCTGTACTAATTCTGGTGCTGAGGTTCATTAATAAGGGCATGTAGGAAAAATGTTGGTTATGATCGTATCTGCACCCACCCGATAATACGTAAATTATCAAAATTCATTTTCCAGATTGGGAATGTTAACTTCTACTATTATTGTTGTTAATGCCAATGATCACTTCAATAGTTCATCTATTACAACCCTTACATTAATCTGGTAGACCCAGTTAGTCGGATTAAGGGTTTATAAAGGCAGAAGGGCTATTTTGTTGAAACATCTTCTTTTCATCTATCTCCGCCTGATTCCTACCCTATGGCGGGCATCCATTTTGGGGAAATAGAACTAAACAATTCATTGACGGTTGGCATCAAGGACGGAGAAATTAAATTCAAGAATTCAACATTTAAGGTGTACTCATTTCCAAAACCAACCAAACTTGTTGGTTGGACTTCCAATGCCTGGTAGTCAAATTGGATAGTTCCACCAATATCCTGTCTCGTGTTGTTTGACTCGTACTGGACCTCATGAATCTGGACCACATCATCTTCCACTGTGTAGGAGAATTGTTCCTTTAAAAACATTGTCACTGACAATCTACATGAGAAATGATCAACAGTAATTTAAGTGTTCATTTCCTATTACGGTTCAATGCCAACAGGAAACACCATGGTTACTTATAAAGGACTACATATCAGACAATTAGAATGAGATGTGTGGAAGACTTCTTTAAGTAAATAATATGGGTTCACTAATGTGAGTGATTCTAGAGGAGAAAGGATTAAGCAACACATAAAATACATAGGGTGCATTTTTAAATATGTATATTTTTCCTATTTATTTCCAATCTCAAATATCGTTATTAAGTACTTCCCTACATATTATTTTTACATTAGCATGGACATAAATTCCTGCTTATTTAACAATGTTGACCTTTTAATTTCAAATGTCTTCATGATAGCCTAAAAGTAACCTGAGCAGAAATTAATGAATGATTGTGTTACAATATGGTGCAAAGTATATTAAATGTATCTGTATATTTCTACGCAAGCCATCCTTATTTCATTAATCATTTATTAAAAACACAATAATGTTATTTCCTATCCCTATATTATAACAAAATAGGAGGGCAGCACAGTGGCACTGTGGTAGAGTTGTTGCTTTACAACGCAAGAAAACCAGGTTCGCTCCTGACTACGGGTGCTCTCTATATGGCGTTTGTACATTCTACCTGTGTCCACGTGGATTTTTTCCGGGTGCCCAGCTTCTTCCCATGCTCCAAAGATGCACAGGTTTGTAGTTTAATTGGCTTTAGTAAAAAAATTAAATTGCCCCTGGTGTGTGATCGCAGATTGGCGTGGACTAGGTGGGCCGAAGGGCCTGTTTCTGCACTGTATCTCTAAAAGTCTAAAAGTCTAATAATATCCACAGTACTTTATTGACAGTGCAAATTAGTTTTTTTACTTCGAAAGATCATCATGGAGAGTGTATGTCAGGATGAAGAAAAATCTTTTTGCACCTCAAGTCTGCAGCAAACAGGAATTTGGTGTATTTTTTACTCTCATTTAAAAAAAATCCAGATGACAGTCATGGTGGTGAAAACAGATATGATAATAGTGTTTTGGATGCATATGGATATATAGGACATGGGGGACATGGATCAACAAATAATCCTCTGACATTTTTGCCACCTCCAACGGATCCCACCACTGGCCACATCTTCTCATCTACACCCCTTTCCGCCTTCCACAGAAACCATTCCCTCCGTAACTCCCTGATTAACTCATCCCTTCCAACCAAAACCACGCCATCCCCAAGTACCTTCCCCTGCAACTGCAGGAGATGCAACACCTGTCCCTACACCTCCTCCCTCGACTCTTCACTTACACCTCCCCCAACCTCATCTACTGTATCCATTGTTCAAGATGTGGACTCTTATACATCGACGATACCAAAGGTGGACTGGGCCATCGTTAAGCTGAACACCTTCGCTCAGTCCGCCTGAACCAACCTGATCTCCTGGATGCTAAACACTTTAACCCCCCTTCTCATTTCCACACTAACCTTTCTATCCTGGGCCTCCTTCATGGTCAGAGTGAGGCCAAATGCAAATTGGAGGAACAGCACCTCATATTTCGCTTGGGCAGCTTACACCTCAGTGGTACAAAACTTGATATCTCTAACTTCAAGTAAACCTTGTATCGCCTCTCCCTCCATCCCTCCCCCACCCAAGTAATTGTTCTACTTGTTTTCACCTCGCCCACGGCTAACAATGGTCTGTTCCCTTTATCATTGTTTTTTTTTGCATATCTTTTATTCCATTGTTCTATATCTCTCTATACCACCGTCTGTATCTCTTGTTTCCCTTTCCCCTGATTCCTAGTCTAAAGAAGGGTCTTGTCCCAAAAGTTCACCTATTCCTATTCACCAGAGAGGCTGCCTGTCCCGCTGAGTTACTCCAGATTTTTGCGTCTACCTTTGGTTCAAACCAGCATCTGCAGTTCCTTCCAACACATTGCTAAGATTGCTTGTTGATGCACTCACATTGTTATTGTATTTAGTCAAGCAGCACAGATTAATAGGGCATGTTCAGTTCCATGATCCTGCACACAATCAGTTTTTAATCTCAGCTCAGATGTCTTTGCAGTGTCTCAGCATGTTGTTTGATGAATAGAGGTTAAAATAAGCAAATGATTCAGCATTATGCAATCCCAATGGCAAATTCAGGACCAGCACTGTCAAAGGAATGGAACTAGATTGCCTAACTGTCCACTCAGCCTAAGACTTACTGAGATGCTGATGAGCTAATGAAGCAACTGGGAAAACATCTATATAACTAAAAGACTCATCTTGACCACTTCCTGTCTGCGCTCTGTATTGATTTTAGAAAAACAATACCATATATCACTATGATTTCAGGCCATCTTACTCACAGTCCTCCTCTGCTGAGGCAGCCCTGAGGATTTTTACGAAAGATGAAAAATAAAAAAGTTATGAATGTTTAAAAATTCTTGTGATCAGCTGATTGGTCCTCTCGCCTGTCAATCATCATGATGAAGGTAACGCCCCTTCCGGAGGGAGGGTAGGACTATAAAACCCTGGATGCCTGGATGTGAGTCAGTTACTCTGGAAGATCGTGAGAGAGAGGCCATAACTGTGATTATAAGCTGTGAATCAACTGAACTGTGAGTCTGAAATGTACTTGCAATAAATGATTTGTTAGCCCTTAATAAAAATGTAATGAGTTGTTTGGCCTGCCATGCCTGTGCTTGAAACTACAATGCAAAATTGGAAATGATATAACAATGAAATGAGTTGTTTGGCCTGCCCTTCCTGTACTTGAGGCTGCAATGCAAAATTGGAAATGAAATGACAATGCTATGAGTTGTTTGGCCTGCCCTGCCTGTGCTTGAAACTGCAATGCAAAATTGGAAATGAAGTGACAATGCAATGAGTTGTTTGGCCTGACCTGCCCTGTGCTTGAAATGGAAATTGAATTTAAATTGAAAAGGAAAAGTCCAGAAAAAGTGCCTTTCACTGAGATATCACTCTTTTTTTTTAACTCCCTTCATCCCATCAGGCCTGTATGAGCCCAGGAAGAGTCCCTTTGGCCCATCAGTAAGTATTCCCCCTGTAAGTATTAAACCTCATCCCAGTATTTTTCTCCCTCCCTTCATTGGCTCCCTGTGAGATCCAGGCCAGGATAGACTTCCGTCCTTCTTTGCTGTGAACTGCAGAAAAAGATGATAAATGTCTAAAATTGATTCTCCACCCTCTCCCCCTTCTTTCTCACAGAGTCTCTCACCTTTTTTGGGCAGAATTTCTGGCAGTTTCAGAGCTGCCAGCCCACCAGCCCTGAGTGACTGAGGTGCCAGCCCACCAGCCCTGAGTGAATGAGCTGCCAGCCCACCAGGTCTGAGTGATTGAGTTGCCAGCCCAAGAATCCATTCGGCACACAATGTCCATACTAGCCCTCTGGAAACCAGTCCTGTTGGGCCACTACACCAATACTAGCGTTCCAGAAAGCCCCCACCCCCCACCCCACTGGCCACCAATGTTGGAATTGGTGGAGAGGTGGAATATTGCGTTGGGGGACCAGCCCTCCTGTGTGAACATGGGACCCAACGGGTCCCATTTAGTATAGTTTATTAATATGAGGCTGCAATTACTAGTTTCATCTGATAAAGCAGTTTGCAATATTGTTCCTTTACCTCAAGGAGCAGTGCTCCAATCAAACCATTCTGAGGTGAAGGTATTCGCTCTATTGATTTATAAAACTTTAAATTCAAGCAATTCACGCAGGTTTCAATGATAATAAACTCTGGAGATTTGTTTTGCCCCATCTGTTTTTGAAAACTAGGCTCCAAATGCCTCATTCTAAAAGAATTTTACCTATATTTTCATGATTGTGAGTGGTGCTAAATAGTAAGATTAAACGAGAACTTACCAGTTTGAAGTTTGATCATTATTTTATGAGGAGTAACGTTGAGGGATTACGTGAAGAACCCACCAGGACGCATGCGTGTCATTCTTCAAAGCAGCGGTGTGAAATCACAGATAAATGTAATGACTAAACATAGTAAGATTAGAGAAGAGATACCAGTTGAGTATATGATCAAGGGTGGGAGCGGAGGGCACGTAATCCCTCAACGTTACTCCTCATAAAATAACGATCAAACTTCAAACTGGTAAGTTCTCCTTTAATCTTACTATTTTACTTCGGAGTCACGTGAGTGACTACGTGAAGATTTTAAAGCTCTGTGATTTCATGCCGTGGAAACGAGTCCATGCCTTGATTATGGGGAGAATAGTGTTAACATCATTAGACATCAATACGATATTGAAAACCCAACGATAAATATATTAACACCAAATTATAGCCCCTATTTATGGGGTAAATATATTACAGAACTTAAAATTGTTTCTGCAAATGTTCCAGGTTTAATGACTGGTTTGTTATAAAATCATTGGAAAGTTTTCTCCGTTGACCATCCTGCTGTCTTGAGGATTTGGTCCAGAGGAACATCCACCTTCATAGCTGCCGATGTAGCGGCAGCCCTGGTGGAGTGAGATTTAAAATGCTAGTGTCTACTCCAGCCTTATTAGGACCTGTTTTAGACATCTAGAGATGGTCTGGACTGTCACTGTTTTGAGTGGCTGTTTGTAGCTGATTAAAAGTGACATTTCTTTCCCTCTGATGATCTTAGTATACTCCATATATAATAGTAAGTGTGTTACAATACAGAGACGATCATCTGTCGGGTATGCCCTGAATTCTGTTTTTAGGCCTGCTGACCCCTGTCTGTTCTGTTTGACTAATTCATTGATGTGAAAAGTTAAATTTCCAGATGAAATAGTCATGTTGTCCAGCCTTAGGTTCTGTAGTGACTGGACCCTTTGTGCCGTGACCAAGGCCATCAGCATGACTGTTTTCATAGTCAGTTTCTGTAGGGACAGAGCTGTAGCTGGAGACCAGTTTCTTAACATGGTCAGTACAATGCTCACATCCCATATTTGGGAGTAACTGGTTCTTGGGGGATTAACATTAAAATGCCCCTCATGAGTTTGGTTACCAGGGTGTGTCCCAACAGAATGCCGCTCTGTTCCTTGCCACAGGTATGTTGACAGAGCACTTCTGGCGCAGTTGATGGCATTATGACTGAGCCTCTCATCGTAATGGAGGCTTGCCAGGAATTCCAGAACAGACGGGATGTTCATAGATCTGTGGGTGATCTTTCCTTTGTTACCGGATGGACCAGTAAATTAGGTCTATGATGGATGGTGATGCATGGTTCTAATACCATGTTTAGTATCACCGTGAACCATGGTTGAGTAGGCCAATCGGGTACTATCAAAATACCAGACGCAGAGTCTTGCTGTATTTTCCTTAATACCCGACTGATGAGGCAGAAAGGAGGGAATGCATAAATAAACAATTTCCCCCAATGCAGCGAAAATGCATCTGTTGCCGCTGCCCCAGGTCTGGTTCCCATGAAACATAATTTGATAACTGGTGATTGAGTCTGGATGCGAAAAGATCGAAATCTGGTGTTCCATACCATGCTGTAATTTCAGCAAATACATTTTTATCCAACTTCCATTCAGTGTTTTCATTGAATTTGTGTGACCTGGTGTCTGCCACTAAATTTAGTTTACCTGGTAAGTAGGTAGCTGATATCCAAATATCTCTCTGGATACACCATTGCCAAATTGTGTTGGCCAGATTGTCACATGATGTCGATTTGTTTCCACCCATATGGTTGATATATGCTACCACGGTGGTGTTGTCAATTTGTAGTCTAACATGCTGGTGATTTAACCCAGAACAATATGACTTAAGACAATGGAATGCACTTAACATTTCCAGGTAGTTTATGCCCAGTGTTTGTAATAATGATGCCTCCTGTGCATTCCATCTCCCTCCACAGCTGGAGATGGAATTGGTAGCACCCCAACCAAGTGCACTGGCATCAGTTTGTAGTATCATAGATGGGTTGCTGATAATTATTGGATTGGAACAATACCTGATGTTATGTTCCCACCATTTTAGTTCCATTATGGCCTCTGTTGGTAGCTTCATTGGTCTGTCAAAATGGCCACCATTTATTTTGAGTGCTCTTATTTTTGCTCTCTGTAAGTTCGATAGCGTAAAGGTCCGAATTGTGTGGTTGGAAATGCAGCCACTATCGTCCCAATTATTCTAGCTACCAGTCTAATGGATGGTTTGGTGATGTCAATGATTTCGCTACAAGCCTCTATTAAGGCTGTAACCTTTTCTTTCGGCAAAGTCACTGACATGAGAACTGAGTTAATGGTGAACCCCACATAATCCATTTTTGTGAAGGCGTTAATTTAGACTGAACTGGATGGATGATAAACCCCAGTTTTCAAAACAATTGTTTTGTGGCTGTTACCGCTTGTTTAGCCAATTCCAAAGTTTTGCCAACAATAAGTATGTCATCTAGATATGCCATTACCATGTGTTTTTGTTTCCGCAGTAATGCTATGGCTGGTTTCAAAATTTTTGTGAACAGCCTGGGGCTGATGTTAGACCATTAGGTAGTGCCCTGTATTTCCAGTGCTGACCCATCCAGTTGAATTTTAAATAACATCTGTGGTCACCTCTTGTGGGTACTGTATAGTAAGCATCTTTTAAATCGATGCTTGCCATGTAGTAGCCTTCGGAAATCAATTGCTTAGCAGTAACAAAGGTTTCCATCTTGAAATTAATATATTGTACAAAGGTATTCAAAGTAGTCAAATCGATGATGATGCGGCAACCACCATCTTTCCTGTTTTTTATAAAGATGTTGGACACGAATTCCTGTGATTCGTGTTGGGTTTTCTCAATTACTCCTTTTTTATATAGCCGCTGTAATTCAGCATGTGCTTTAGATTTTTCTATGCCTGTGAGCACGAACATTCGGTTCGGTACATGCTGAACTGGAGGGTTATGTTTTTGTATAAATTCTATGGTATAACCCTGGATACTGCTTCGAATATAAGTGTCGGTAGTTAACTTATTCCATGCATCCAAATAATATCGTAATCTCCCACCAACTTCCATGCTCCCTTTAATTCTTAAGGAACCAGACCCACCTACCTCCATGGTTACCAGTGGTAGGTGTGTTACTTCTTCGGCATCCTCCGTGGACGTTGAGGCGCCATTGTCTGGGTCTGTAGTTGGGTTGGTGTTGAGGGCTTGCGCATTTTCCAGGAAGGTCGGTCGGGCCCATGGCCTAAAAAAGACCGATGTTGGGTGTTACTGGTTTTTGCGCTTTCTCCAGTTTGTCTTGGCCGACTGGTGGGTGCGTAGGGGTGATGTTTTTGGCCGTAGTAGCTTTTGGATGCTGCTTTTATGAGCCCCAGGGTTTTCGCCTCTTCGTCAAGTTTTTTGACTTGTTTTGATAAATCCCCTCCAAATAGTAGTATTGATGGTTTGGAGGTTCCAGGTTTGCAGAGGCCGGCAAATTTGGGGTCTAAAGCCGGTTGGATAGCACTTTTCCTAATATTGTTTAACTCGTATTGTGAGTTGCAGAGTAAAGCCAGTGCATCTTGGTGGTCTTGGGTCATGTTTTGCTTATTCAATGTGCGTGCAAAAGCCGTAATTCCTGCTGTTAGGACTTTTAGGACTTTCTGTATTTTTAAGTCCCTGGTTCTAATTGATGCCCCGACATGTTTCCAGATGCACTGGTTGACACTGGGAACATTTAGCGACTTACAGTTCCCTGGTGGTAAGTGTCGTGCCGAGGTGTCCGATGATGCCTGTCCCTGTAGTTGGTTAAAACACATGTAGTCAATGCTTGCCGCTATTTTCGGCTCCAGGTTTAGGCCAGTTTGGTCGGGTTGGATAAACTGGAACACCATATCCAACATGTTTTCTTTCACCCCAGGCATACTAGGGGTATGTTGATCACTCCCCTCTTCAGGGTCAGCCCAGAATTGACCCTCCGTGCTCCCCTCTGATGAGGGAGAAACACTGTGCAGCCCCACAAGAGGTACTGCTGTGGGGCTTACTAACTGCCCACTGCGGCTAGCCTCCATCTCCCGGAGCCTGCCACTTTGGAGTATTTCCTCCAGCAGCCGCTCCAACTGGCTCTTATGCTCTCGGGCATAGGCCACTCGTGGCTGCTCCTGATCCCGCAGCCGCTCCAACCGGCTCCAATGCTCACGGGCACTGGCCGCTCGCGGCTGCTCCTGTTCCCCCAGCCGCTCCAACCGGCCCCAATGCTCACGGGCACTGGCCGCTCGCGGCTGTTCCTGATCCTGCAGCCGCTCCAACCGGCTCCAATGCTCACGGTCACTGGCCGTCGCGGCTGCTCCGGATCCTGCAGCCGCTCCAACCAGCTCCAATTCTCACGGGCACTGGCCGTCGCGGCTGCTCTTGTTCCCCGCTCCCAGCCGCTCCAACCGGCTCCAATGCTCACGGGCACTGGCTGCTCGCGGCTGCTCCTGTTCCCCCAGCCGCTCCAACCAGCTCCAATTCTCACGGGCACTGGCCGTCGCGGCTGCTCTTGTTCCCCGCTCCCAGCCGCTCCAACCGGCTCCAATGCGCACGGGCACTGGCCGCTCGTGGCAGCTCCTGAAGCCGATCCAACCGGCCCCAATGATCACGGGCACTGGCTGCTCGCGGCTATTCAGAGTCGGACTCATCGGAGTCAACGACTCTGTTAGTTTTTTGCTTCGCTCTACCGCCCGGCCGTGGCCGGTGCGGGAGCGAAGTCGGGCACAGCTGTTCCCATGACGGGAGATTGGCGTGCCGTTGGCTGCTGCTGCCGGCTGCCTGCAACTCCGCGGTTCTCCCCCGCCAGCTTTTTCGCAGCCTTCGTGGATCTGGTCCATGTCTCCACCTGTAAGGTAAGTGGAAGGAATGCAGAGTCTCCTTACCTGCTGTTCCCGGCTTTCAAATTCTGCCGCTAAGGGAACGTCGTTCCCCCTGCTGTGACTCGTTGCAATGCGTGTAGCGATATGACATGCATGCGTCCTGGCGGGGTTCTTCACGTAGTCACTCACGTGACTCCGAAGTAAAATGTAGCATTCTCTTGCAGCAGAACATTGTACTCTGTCCCCAAAGTTTGTTCCAAAACAGAATGAAATTTGGAAGCAGAGTTCAACATTATGATAACACTGAATTGCATATTGAGCAATATTAAGCAGGGTAAATTCAAAGGGCAACAGCTACATGCAGATTTACGATAAAGGGAAGTCAATTCTAAATTCGGAGGCAGATACTAAAGGAGAAATGTCATAGAGTTTGGATGTGAGATGGATTGGGAACTCTATCACTGAGTGTAAAACCTAATGATATATAAAATATGGTCACTTAATTGGGGCATAAGTAGTCTGCCTTGCATTTTCAAACCAAATTTTGACTTAAGTGAGATGAATTCATGAAAATGTGAAAAAGATTTATTTTTTAAATTAAAGCGTCACTTCACAAGCATTAGAAAGACACATTGCACTTAGAATTTTATTTCTCTGCTGCGGGTTTAAGAGTAGGACTCATTACTCGTCTATGTGACAGTTTTAAGTGATATAAATTTTTCCTATACGTCTTTGTCTTTTCCTGAAGAAACGTGTCAGTGAACCATTCACACTTGCAACCTTGAAATTATTCCATCCATCAGGGAATTTAGTTAGCCCGTAAAGTTCAGTCATGATTTAAAACAAAGTTAAATTATTCATACAGGAATATTACACATTGATCTCAGAGTTTTAATTACAGGGCTAATTTTCATTCCAATTTATTAGGCAGGAACGGAACAATAATAAAAAAGATTGGAATTGTTACTATTCTGTCTTGCAAGTTATTCAATACAATACAATACAATACCTTTTATTTGTCATTTGAACCTCACATGAGGTTCAAACGAAATTTGGTTTCTGCAGCCATACAAAAAAAGAACCAAGACACACACCAACACAATTCAATTCACATAAACATCCATCACAGTGAGTCTCCTCCTCACTGTGATGGAAGGCAAAACTTGTCTTTCCCCTGCTCTCCATTCCTCTCCCAAAGTCGAGGTCAAAGCCCCCGGCGGGCGCTAGCAAGTCCGCGGCCACTCAAAGCCACGCCGGGCGATGTAGGGCCCTGCCCCGGGTCTTGATGTTGGAGCCCCCGGCGGGCGCTAGCAAGTCCACGGCAATTTACAGCCTCGCCGGGCGTTGTAAGGCCCCCCTCCAGGTCACTCTCAACCCCGCAATTCGGGCGGGAGAAGTCGCCATTGCCGGTGCCCTGCAAAGCAGTCTCCCACCGGGGACCCGCGAGCTCCCAGTGTCACCATCCACCGGAGTCGGGTCGCAGCAGCTCGCCCCCGCAGCTCTCCACGCTCCGAAGCCAGCCAGCTCCACGGAGGTAGGTCCGTAGGTCCACAGCTCCACAGCTCCACAGCGGTAGCTCCACAGCTCCACAGCCCCACAGCTCCACAGCTCCACAGTTCCACAGCTCCACAGCTCCACAGCCCCACAGCTCCACCGAGGTAGGTCCGCAGCTCCCCAGCTCCACAGGCTCCGTGACTTCAGCCCCCAGGTCGCTCCGGTTCGAGGCCGCTCCACGGCGCTAGGCCCCAATGGCAATGGAGACCCGACAGGGAAAAGGTCGGGTCTCCATGCAGGGAAGAGATTTAAAAGTTTCCCCCACCCACACATACACATTTAAAAACCCACTACAAACTAAACCCTCAACAGGACAAAAAAATAAAAAATATACAGACAGACTGCAGAGGCCGCTGCGACGTCGGTCGCGCCGCCCACATTCAGGCCAGAACAGTGTATTTTGGGACTTTGAAATGCGTGGTCAGAAAACAAATGTCAGGTCATTAGACCTTGTAAAAACAGATCTTATAACATCAATACCGTCTTGATACAATCTTCAACTGTTAAAGGGCTTGGACACGCTAGAGGCAGGAAACATGTTCCCGATGTTGTGGGAGTCCAGAACTAGGGGCCACAGTTTAAGAATAAGGAGTAAGCCAGTTAGAACGGAGATGAGGAAACACTTTTTCTCACAGAGAGTGGTGAGTCTGTGGAATTCTCTGCCTCAGAGGGCGGTGGAGGCAGGGTCTCTGGATGCCTTCAAGAGAGAGCTAGATAGGGCTCTTAAAAACAGCAGAATCAGGGGATATGGGGAGAAGGCAGGAACGGGGTATTGATTGGGGATGATCAGCCATGATCACATTGAATGGAGGTGCTGACTCGAAGGGACAAATGGCCTATTCCTGCACCCATTGTCTATTGTCTATTGGCAGAGAATGATAAATATACTGAACAGACCACCAGGCTGCTGCAAACAACAACAAAAATCCTATAGAAAGTTATCTGTAGGCATTAGAACAGTTATTGTAGCTCTTCCACCAAACCTTACCTCTCCTCACCTCTATTTCCCTGGGATCAACCCTCTCACCAACCCATTTCCTTTCTTGGCATCTTTTTTAATTTATCGAAGGACTGGGAAGAGGGAATGGAGGAAGAAGAGTTCCAATTTCGAGCCATTGGATTTCATGCCTCTCTGACGGAGCAAACTTCTCTGACATTGTGGATGGCTCAATGAATGTGTGAGTTGAGTTAAGAGTCAAGGGTGTTTAGTCATTGTATGTACCGAAAATTGAACAATTAAGTTCTTACTTGGAGAAGAATAACAGGTCTGCAAATACAATACACATAAATAATAAATGCTAAACAAACAAACATAAATCATTAAATTAATAACCACAATACTAATGCAAAAACACAGTGCAACCACAGAGAGTCCATAACATTTCTAGTTGAGGTTAGTGCTGTGCAATGTTCAAGAGTCTGATGGTTGTTGAGAAGAAGATATTTTTGAACCAGGTAGTCATGTTTTTCAAATATCTACACCTTCTTCCCAATAGTAGAAGTGAAATGAGAGCATGCCCTGGGTGATGTGAGTCTTTGATGATATTGGCTGCATTTATGTGGCAGTGCCTCCTGTAGATCCTATTGATGGTTGGGTAATCAGTACCTGTGATGGACCAGGCAGCATCTGCAGCTCTCTGTAATCTACTTAATTCATGGAAATTTGAGTTGCTGAACCAGGCTATGATGCCACAAGTAAGCATGTTCTCCACCATACATTTATAGAAGTTCAATAACTTATTTGTTGACAGCAAATCTCCTCAAATTTCCAAGAAAGCAGAGACACTGATGGGCTTTCTTTGTGATTGCTTCAATGTGCTGGGCCAAGTAGGTTGGTGTCATAGATAGCAAAGATGGTTGTTGGTATTCACCTTCACAGTGAATAGCAGGGCCCTGGAGAGTGTTGTAGACCAGAGGGATCTAGGTGTGCAGGTACATAGTTCCCTAAAGGTGGCATCACAGGTAGATAGGGTGGCCAAGATGGCTTTCAGTATATTGACCTTTATAAGTCAGGGTATTGAGTATAGAAGTTGGGATGTTATGTTAAACTTGTACAAGACGTTAGTGAGGCTACATTTGGAGTATTGTGTTTAGTTTTGGTCACCCTTCAATAGGAAGGATGTCATTAAGCTGGATGGTGTGCAGAGAGGATTTATGGAGATGTTACTAGGACTTGAGGGCCTGAGCTCTCGGGAGAAGTTAGGCAGGCTTGGACTTTATTCCTTGGAGGACAGGAAAACGAAACATGTTCTTATAGAGATGTATAAGCTCATGAGGAGATTAGACATGGTACATGCACTGAGTCCTTTACCCAGAATAGGGGAAACTAGAACCATGGTGTTAAGGTTTAAGGAGAAAGGGGAAAGATTTAATAGGAACCTGAGAGGCAACTTTTTCACATGAGGGTCATGAGTATATTGAGTGAGCTGTCAGAGGTTGAGGCAGGTACTATAACAACATCTATACAACTAAAAGTCTCATCTTGACCACTTCCTGTCCGCGCTGTATATTGATTTTAGGAAAGACGCTACCATATATAACAATGATTTTTGGCCAGCTTACTCACAGTCCTCCTCCGTTGAAGCAGCCCCGAGGATTTTTCCGATCGATGAAAAACAAAAAAGTTATGAATGTTTAAAACATCTTGAGATCAGCTGATTGGTCCTCACACCTGTCAATCACCACGATGAACGTAATACCCCTTCTGGGGGGGGGGGCAGGACTATAAAACCCCAGATGCCTGGACGCGAGTCAGTCTGGAAGATCATGAGTGAGAGTCCACAACTGTGATTCTAAGCTGTGAATCAACTGAACTTTGAGTCTGCAATGTACCTGCAATAAATGATCTGTTACCCCTTAATGAAAATGCAATTAGTTGTTTGGCCTGCTCTCTGTCTGTGCTTGAAACAGCAATGCAAAATTGGAAATGAAATGACAATGCACTGAGTTGTTTGGCCTGCCCTGCCTGTGCTTGAAACTGCAATGCAACATTGAAAATGAAAAGACAATGCAAATGAGTTGTTTGGTCTGCCCTGCCTGTGCTTAAACTGCAATGCAAATTTGGAATTGAAAGTGAAATTTAAATGAGGTGTTGGCCTGCCCTGTGCTTGAAATGGAAATGGAATTGAAAGTGAAATTGAAATGAGGTTTTGGCCTGCTCTGTGCTTGAAATGGAAATGGAGTTGAAAGTGAAATTGAAATGAGGTGTTGGCCTGCCCTGTGCTTGAAATTGAAATGGAATTGCAATTGAAATTGAAATACGGTGTTGGCCTGCCCTGTGCTTGAAATGGAAAAGGAATTGTTAGTGAAATTGTAATGAGGTGTTGGCCTGCTCTGTGCTTGAATTGGAAAGGGAAATACAATTGAAATTGAAATGAGGTGTTGACCTGCCCTGTGCTAGATATGGAAAGGAAATTGAAATTGAAATTGAAATGATGTGTTGGCCTGCATTGTGCTAGAAATGCAAAGGGAATTGAAATTGAAATTGAAATGAGGTGTTGGCATGCCCTGTACTTGAAATGGAAAGCTAATTGAAATTGAAATTGAAATGAGGTGTTGGCTTGCCCTGTGCTTGAAATGGAAAGGGAATTGAAATTTAAATTTAAATGGGGTGTTGGCCAGCCCTGTGCTTGAAATGGAAAGGATATTGAAATTTAAATGAGGAGTTGGCCTGCCCTGTGCTTGAAAGGGAAAGGAAATTGAAATTTAAATGAGCTGTTGGGCTGCCCTGTGCTTGAAATGAAAGGAAATTTAAATTTAAATTTAAATGAGGTGTTGGCCTGCCCTGTGCTTGAAATGGAAAGGAAATGAGTTGTTGGCCTTCCTGAAACCACTCATTTTGGCCCACATGGCCCCTATTAGCCCATTTGCCCCAAATGCCCCTATTAGCCCAGGATGAGCATTTTGGCCCAAAAGGCCCGTGCAAGGACAGGAAAGGTCCAGAAAAGTGGCTTTCACTGAGATTTCACTCTTTTTTAAGATTCCCTTTGGCACATCAGGCCTGTACTAGCCCAGCAGGAGTCCCTTTGGCCCATCAGTATGTATTCCCCCTGTAAGTATTAAACCTCAACCCAGTATTTTTCCCCCTCCCTTTATTGGCTCCCTGTGAGATCCAGGCCAGGATAGACTTTCCTCCTTCATTGCTGTGATCAGCAGAAAAAGATGAAAAATGGCTAAAATTGATTCTCCACCCTCTCCCCCTTCTCTCTCACAGAGTCTCTTACCTGTTTTGGGCAGATTTTCTGGCAGCCCTGATGAGTGACTGATTTTCCAGCCACCAGGCCTGCGTGATTGAGCTGCCAGCCCACCAGGCCTGAGTGACTGAGCTGCCAGCCCATCAGGCCTGAGTGACTGAGCTGCTTGCCCACCAGGCCTGATTGTATGAGCTGCCAGCACACCAGGCCTGAGTGACTGAGCTTGCAGCCCACCAGGTCGGAGTGACTGAGCTACCAGCCCAAGAATCTATTCGGCTCATAATGTCCATACTAACCCTCTGGAAACCAGTCCCTTCGGCCCTCAACACCCATACTAGCACTCCAAAAAGCCCCCCCCCACTGGCCACCAATATTGGAATTGGTGGAGAGGTGGAGAGACCTGCCCTTCCATGTGAACATGGAACCCAATGGGTCCCACATAGTCTAGTTTAAAATATATTTGGACAGGTACATGGATAGGACAGATTTAGAGGGATATGAACCAAACGCGGGTAGTTGGGACTCATGTGCTGTAGATTTTGGTCGACATGGGTAACTTGAGCCAAAGTGCCTGATCATCCTATATGACAGGGTTTCAGAGATATAAGCACCCAGTAACTTAGTCATCAAGTTTGATTTGACTTATTAAACTGTCAAACTGAAAGAGCTGTCAACACAGTATGCATATTATACATACACGCAAAGTGATTTTATTTTATTTGTGGTTAGTTCACTAATTCATAGAAGAAATATATTTTATTACATATCTTTTTAAATTATATATTAAAAGGACACATTTTTCAGCACTGTTTTGAACCATTCTGAAATCATTACAGGTTGATTATGTGCTTTTGAAAACAACATGCCAGCATGGGATTGAATTTATAATCTGCAGTTTTACTGAATCATATTTTGGCAAATAAGCCCTTGGGTAGTTAATTGGTCAGGACTTGGTTGAAGGGGCTTTCTGCTGAACTAGAGATGTGGTAGGACCTGCAGTATGAAATAACAGTTTTGGTTTGACTTCCAAAAATGCAACACCTTGCACTTATCTTCATTAAACTCCATTAATCATTTTTCAGCCCACTTGTTCAGCTGATCAAGAACCTGTTGTAAAGTGTGATACCACCGACTTTACTGTCAAATGAAAACGCACTAATTATGCCTTGTGACTTTTAATTCAAATAACTGCTATAAACCACAAACATCTATGGGCCCAGCACTTATCACTGAGGCACACTACTAGTTATAAGCTTCCTGTCTGAAAAACACCCTTCCAGTACCACCCTCAGATTCCTTAGCTGAAACCATGAAGTTGTTGAAGAGAGTTGTTGAATATCTCCACACCCAAACCAATGATGAAGACGGGTTAATCGATCTTCGGCTTTCCCCTTCTAAAGTCAACAATCAACTCATTAGTCTTTTTGACATAGAGAGCAAGATTGTTGTTCTGGCACTATTTAATCAGACTTTCAATTTCCGTTCTATACATCATTACCTGTTTTTCATCCAATATGGTGGTACCATCGGCAAATGTAAGCCCGGTGTTGAAACTGTGTCACTACACACTCATGAGTATATAGTGAGTGGGCAGGGGTCAAAACACAGTCCAGAGGTTCTCCTGCATTGATGGTTATCAATATGGAACTGTTGTTGCCAATTCATACTGATTGTGGTCTGTTTATGAATAATTCTAACATTCAATTGCATAGGGATGAGCAGAGACCCAGTTTAGTGAGTTTGATAACAAGTTTGGAGGGATGATGATGATGATAAATGCCGAGCTGTAGTCAATGAACAACGTATGCTTTCTTCTTGTGATGGAGCTGGATACCGGATATCTTCTCTGAGCTTTTACAAAAACAAAATTAAAACCCCTGCATATATGCCGACTTTGGTGGTTATGAAAAATGAAAAAAAAAAATTTTACAAATATTCAGACTTAATAGGCACTGTCCAACCTTTTAAAAGCAGATACTCTGAAGAAGGGTTCTGGCCCGAAATATCACCTATTCCTTTTCTCCAGAGATGCTGCCTGACTCGTTGAGTGCTGCAGCATTTAGTATATCTTTGGTATAAACCAGCATCAGCAGTTCCTTCCTACACATTTTTAAAAGCAGAATAATTTTAACTTTAAACAGCGAAAGGGATTTAAGTCTTCGACTTTAATTACAATGACCATTCTATTAGGCAACATTTTAATAACATGTAACAATTACCCACTTAATAAGTGAGTTTAAATGTTTGCATGTAGAGAAAGTTCTTGGTGTTCTACAAAATTCTTCACCATTTAATTATGATAAATATATGAGATTTGGTGAATTATTAGGAAAGCAGTCTGCTTTGTTTTTTTCAACATTAGTGCTAGTTTTATTCCCAGTTTTAATTCAGAACATTTTATTTAATCAGCCTAGACTCACCTTCACAGATAGTACATAACCTCTTCCCATATTCACAGCCAGGATAAGATTCTTCATTTTGAAGTGTGCTCTTAATATTAATGAGGTGGCAGCCTTCCTCCAAGCCAAGGTAGACACATCAGACATGAGCTGAATATTCGATGCCAGGATTATGCAGTGAAGGTTACATTAGCTAACAGTTCAGCTGCATCCCTCCAAGATATGGATTATGATGCCACATGTTCACCAGGGGTGAAAGACACTTCAGTGAAAATGTGGGATTTTTGTGGCTTTGTAAGTCTTGCACTCTGGCTACTCGGCAATTTTTATTTCTTCGCGTTTTATTATCTCTATGTATCAGTTCCCTTTCCTTGTCAGGAATTATTCTTTATCATGAGCTGATACAGTTTGTAATGGATGTAATAATGTAACATTTGGCCCCTGCTGCAGGATGACAGATCCGTATTCAGTCACTCACTCCCTATTAATCAGTTTCTGGTACATTGCCCTTAGAACACTGCCTATTCGATTGATGCAGCAGGGTACAAACCTACTCATACTGCAGTATGTTTTGTCAGAAATTTTAAGGGAACTCCAGAACTCATAATAACAGTCAGTTTTTTTGTTTCCGCCTGTGTTATTTTATTCTCTCAATTTAAAGAAAACGTCGACAAAATATTTGCCACCACGGATCATCCACAGCAAACAGAACCCATTTAGTTTTCAAACAATTAGATTTAAATGGTGAAAACAGAAAGTTTAAACTTTTTTTACAACAGTCAGAATTCATTATTAGTTGTGCTGAAACAGATAATATCACCAGAAATATGTTTGAGATCTAAATACTTCAATGTGTAATTTCATGCATGGAAGGAGATGAATAAAGAAGAGTAGATTACTCAGAATTATACTATCAAATCATTAAATCATGCTGTAAGAATCTAAGGAAATATGGACCAAGATCTGTTCACTAAATAAGTAAAATGAGCATCAGTTTTGATGAAAAGTTATGAACATAAAACATTTACATTGTTTTCCAGCACAGATACTGCCTGGTTTGTTGAATATTCCCAGAGTATATTGATTTCATTTCAGATTTCCACATTTTGCAATGTTTTGCATTTGTATAAGCCATTGTACTTATTGACCCAGATTGACTGAATTATGAAAGGCATAGATAGGGTAGACAGTCAGAATCTTTTTTGCAGGATGAAAATGTCACACATTAAGAGGCTTCTCTGCAAATTGCAGAGTTGTGGGTGCAGCCCAGACCATCACGCAAGCCAACCTCCCTCCCATTGACTCCATAGTCGGAGACGGAGCAAGCACCGGGAACGGAAGCAGAAACGTGGAAGGCGAGCGGGGGTGCAGGACAGGCTACGGAGGGCTCCACAAAGACCATCGCTCCCAAGCGTCTTTCTGGCGAATGTCCGGTCACTCACCAACAAGCTGGATGAGGTAAGGCTCTGGATCAACACCCAGCGATCCCTGGAAGACTGCTGTGTGCTGATCTTCACAGAGACCTGGCTCAGCGCGCTGGTTCCCGATGGGGCTGTTGACCTGACCAACCGGTCACTGCATCGTGCTGATAGAACAAAGGACTCCGGTAAGAGCAAGGGTGGTGGGCTCTGCATCTACATCAACAATGACTGGTGCACCAACCACACTGCAATAGAGAGCTACTGTTCCCCAGACCTGGAATACCTACTGCTTAAATGTAAACCGTTTTACCTGCCTCGGGAGTTTACTGTGGTTATCATCATGGCCGTATACATTCCACCACAGGCTAATGCTAATCTAGCGCTAGCACAGCTGCACCCGGCCATCAGTAAGCAGCAGGATGCTCACCCCGACGGTGCCTTCATTGTTGCAGGGGACTTTAACCAGGTCGACCTACGTGCCACACTCCGCAAATTCCACCAGCATGTGCAGTGCCCTACCAGGAGCTCAAACACGTTGGATAAAGTGTACACCAACATCAAGGACGCATACAGAGCTCTCCCCCGCCCATCCCTGGGACAATCCGATCACCTCTCACTGTTTCTACTGCCTGCATACAAACCCCTCATCCGCAAGGCCAAACATGCAATAAGGATGGTCAAAATATGGCCCGAGGATGCCACCCTACAACTCCAGGACTGCTTTGATCGCACCGACTGGGACCTGTTTGCACAACAGGCTACCAGTGGTACAGAGATAGACTTGGAGGAGTACACATCCACTGTGCTCTCCTACATCAACTGCTGTGTGGAGACTGTCACAGTGGACAAGCAAATAAAGATGTTCCCAAACCGGAAACCCTGGATGAACAAGGAGGTTCAGGATCTGCTAAGGGCACGCAACAACGCCTTTAAATCCAGGGACACTTCTGCTTACAGTGCGGCCAGGTCGAACCTGAACAGAGGCATAAGAAAGGCCAAAGTCATCCACAGGCAAAGGGTAGAAGACCACTTCAATACCGCGGACACCAGAAGCATGTGGCAGGGTGTCAGGGACATCACTGACTACAAGAGCAGCCCCGCCTGCCCCCACGGTGATATCACACTGGCCAACGAACTAAACACCTTCTTTGCCCGGTTCGATACTGGCAACACCACCAGGTGTGGAATAACCCTGGCCATAGCGGAGGGACAGGCCTTAACACTGAGCACTCAGGAGGTACAGTGCGCTTTGCGTAGGATCAATCCACGCAAGGCTGCAGGCCCGGATGGAGTACAGGGAAGAGTATTAAAGGACTGTGCTGGACAGCTGGCGGAGGTATTCACGAGAATCTTCAATCTATCTCTATCTCTGGCAACGGTCCCCAAGTGCCTGAAAACAGCCACCATAGTGCCGGTGCCGAAAAAGTCCAAAATCAGCAACCTCAACGACGACCGGCCGGTTGCCCTGACTCCAATCCCCATGAAGTGCTTCGAAAGGCTGGTCCTCTCTCATATTAAATCCAGCATCCCTGCCTCACTGGACTCCCATCAATTTGCATACAGGGCAAATAGATCGACAGAGGATGCCATCTCTCTGGCCCTTCACACTGTCCTGACTCACCTGCACAGACAGGGCACGTATGTGAGGATGCTCTTCATTGACTATAGCTCTGCATTCAATACGGTCATTCTCACCAAGCTCACCACCAAACTCCACCAGCTAGGCCTCAGCTCACCGATATGCGCTTGGATCTCACGGAGCGACCGCAGGCAGTGAGACTGGGCCCGCACCTGTCCTCCACCATCACCCTGAGCACCGGCACACCACAGGGTTGTGTACTAAGCCCCATGCTCTACTCCCTCTTCACTCACGACTGTGTCCCTGCATTCGACACCAACACCATCGTGAAGTTTGCAGACGACACAACAGTGATTGGGCTGATCACCAACGGTGATGAAACAAACTACAGAGCGGAGGTGCAGAACCTGGCGGACTGGCGCGCCAATAACAACTTGGCACTAAACACCTCCAAGACCAAGGAGCTGATTATTGACTTCAGGAGGTCCCATTCTGGAGAATACGCCCCAATCTCCATTTACGGGGAAAGTGTGGAGAGAGTGTCCAGCTTTAAGTTTCTGGGCACTCACATTTCAGAAGACCTCACATGGTCCACAAACACCGCCGCGCTGGTCAAGAAGGCACAGCAACGACTGTTCTTCCTGAGGACATTAAAAAAGACTGGTCTGCCCCAACAGCTGCTGACAACGTTCTACCGCTGCACCACAGAGAGCATACTAACGTATGGCATCTCTGTGTGGTATCTCAGCTGCACGGAGGCGGAGAGGAGAGCTCTTCAGCGCGTCGTCAACAGAGCGCAGCGGATCATCGGGACAGAGCTACCAGCCTTGGAGGGCATCTACCACACGCGGTGCCTCAGGAAGGCCCTCAGCATCCATAAGGACTCATCACACCCCTGCACGGTCTGTTTCAACTACTTCCCTCCGGCAGACATTACAAGGCCTTCTACGCCCGAACCTCTAGACTCAGGAACAGTTTTATCCCAAGAGCTATAGCGGCTCTGAACTGGCCCTAATGAGTGCCCCCCCACCCACCCCCTTTGGACAGTCTCCCTCAGATGGTCACGTCAATCAATTCAGCTTGCTTATTTATGTATTGTATTTATTTACCTTCTTGTACATCAGTGGAGCTGCACACTAAATCTCGTTGCACTGACGTGCAATGACAATAAAAGATATATTATTATTATATTATCTACACCTCATGCTGTCCTAGCAAGACCACCAGCATAATCAAGGACGAGTCTCACCCCAGTCACTCGCTACCTCTTTTACCCTCTACCATCAGGCAAGAAACCCAGAAGTGTGAAAATGCATACCTCCAGATTCAGGGACAGTTTCTCCCCAGCTGTTATCAAGCAACTGAACCATCCTATCACCAATTAGTGAGCAGTCCTGACCTACCAACTACCTCATTAAAGACCATTGGATTATCTTTAATTGTACTTTACTGGACTTAACTGGTACTATACATTATTCCCGTTATCCTGTATCTGTAAACTGTGTAGGGAGAAACTGCAGATGTTGGTTTAAACCAAAGACAGACACAAAAGGCTGGAGTAACTCAGCAGGTCAGTTAGCATCTCTGGAGAAAAGATAAGGTGATATTTCGGGTCAAGAACCTTCTTCATCTGATTGAAGAAGAGATTTGCCGTGAGATGGAGTCGAAGACCGGGTTACTGTTGAGGAGTTATACAAAGTCTCCTTTCTGTAAGCACCAACTATATCTCTATGTCCTTGATAATTTCACCTCTGTTCCTGACTCTCAGCATTGTAGGCCATTGAATTTTTGGGTCATAGCTGGTGTTGACAGCATAGAAGAATCTGCACATGTCGTGGTTATCAGTGAGTTGCTGGATATTCCGTGTCCTTTCCACCCACCATCTGTTCCTTGGGTCAGAGGGTTTCTGTTGAACTCCTGCCTACAGATGCCTGTCTTGCTGGATTAAGCATCAGGACAATGACAACACTAATTCTAAAAGGGAAACTTAAAAGATCTTAAAATATACTTAAGCTTTACGATGGAGTAAAATATAAGCAAAGTCTAGCTTTTCATATGTGGTGACATATTGCATAAATTAATGTGATACATCTGGTGCAAAAGCATTCTTGCTAATGGGAAATTGTATTTCCAGTGAATAGATATGCTAAATCGTACAGCCTTAAGAACTGTAGTACCCTCAATATCCTGGGATCATTTGTAAGCAACTAATGATCACTTCAGATTGACAATTATATTCCCACCTTTCGTTTATATTTCTCCTGCACAGTTGATACCTAAAGATTTGCAGAAGCAGTGTCGGCATTACAAATGGTCCCTCGCGGTGATGGGGGATTTCAATAAGCATGTAGACTGGGAAAATCAGGTTGGTTCAGGACCCCAAGAAAGAGAGTTTGTAGAGTGCCTCGGAGATGGATTCTTAGAGCAGCTTGTAATGGAGCCGACCAGAAAAAAAGGCAATTCTGGATTTAGTGTTACATAGAAGCACAGAAACATAGAAAATAGGTGCAGGAGGAGGCCATTCATCCGTTCGAGCCAGCATCGCCATTCATTGTGATCATGGCTGATCGTCCCCTATCAATAACCCGTGCCTGCCTTCCCCCCCATATCCCTTGACTCCATTTGCCCCTAGAGCTCTATCCAACTCTCTCTTAAATCCATCCAGTGACTTGGCCTCCACTGCCCTCTGTGGCAGGGAATTCCATTAATTCACAACTCAAGTTTTTTCTCACCTCAGTCTTAAATGACCTCCCCTTTATTCTAAGACTGTGGCCCCTGGTTCTGGACTCGCCCAACATTGGGAACATTTTTCCTGCATCTAGCTTGTCCAATCCTTTTATAATGTTATATGTTTCTATAAGAACCCCCTCATCCTTCTAAACTCCAGTGAATACAAGCCTAGTCTTTTCAATCTTTCCTCATATGACAGTTCCGCCATCCCAGGGATCAATCTCGTGAACCTACGCTGCACTGCCTCAATCACAAGGATGTCTCTCCTCAAATTAGGAGACCAAAACTGTACACAATACGCCAAATGTGGTCTCACCAGAGCCCTATACAACTGCAGAAGAATCTCTTTACTCCTATACTGAAATCCTTTTGTTATGAAGGCCAACATTCCATGAACTTTCTTCACTGCCTGCTGTACCTGTAAGCCAACTTTCAGTGACCGGTGTACAAGGACGCCCAGGTCTTGCTGCACCTCCCCGTTACCTAACCTAACCCCATTGAGATAATAATCTGCCCCCTTGTTTTTTGCCGCCAAAGTGGATAACATCACATTTATCATTATTATACTGCATCTGCCATGCATCTGCCCACTCACTCAACCTGTCCAGGTCACCCTGCAACCTCCTAACATCCTCTTCACAGTTCACATTGCCACCCAGCTTTGTGCCATCTGCAAACTTGCTAGTGTTGCTCCTAATTCCCTCTTCCAAATCATTAATATATATGGTAAACTGTTATGGTCCCAACACCGAGCCTTGCGGCACTCAACTCGCCACTGCCTGCCATTCTGAAAAGGACCCACTCACTCCTACTCTTTGCTTCCGGTCTGCCAACCAATTTTCTATCCGTCAACACCCTACCCCCAATGCCATGTGCTCTAATTTTAGTCACCAGTCTCCCGTGCGGGACCTTATCAAAGGCTTTCTGAAAGTCTAGATACACTGGCACCCCTTCATCCATTTTACTTGTCACATCCTCAAAAAATTCCAGAAGATTAGTCAAGCATGATTTCCGTTTCATAAATCCATGTTGACTTGGACTAATCCTTTTACTGCTATCCAAATGCCCCATTATTACCTCTTTAATAATTGACTCCAGCATCTTTCCCACCACGGAAGTCAGGCTAACTGGTCTGTAATTCCTCGCTTTCTCTCTTGCTCCTTTCTTGAAAAGTGGGATAACATTAGCTATCTTACAATCCACAGGAACTGATCCTGAATATATTGAACATTGGAAAATGATCACCAATGTGTCCACTATTCCTTGAGCCACCTCTCTGATGACCCTGGGATGCAGACCGTCAGGTCCAGGGGATTTATCATCCTTCACTCCCATTAGCCTACCCAATACTATTTCTCACCTAATGAAAACTTATTTCAGTTCCTCTACCTCCTTAGATCCTCTGTCCTCCAGTACTTCTGGGAGAATGTTTGTGTCTTCCTTAGTGAAGACAGATCCGAAGTATCTATTCAACTCTTCTGCCATTTCCTTGTTGCCCATAACAATTTCACCCATATCTGCCTTCAAGGGACACACATTTGACTTTGCTACTCTTTTTCCCTTAACATATCTAAAGAAGCTTTTACTGACCTTCTTTATATTCCTGGCCAGCTTCCCTTCGTACTTCATCTTTTCAGCCCGTATTGCCCGTTTTCTTTCCTTCTGTTGTCCTATGAAAGTTTCCCAATCCTCTGGCTTCCGGCTACTCTTTGCTGTGTTATACATCTTTTCTTTTAGTTTTATTCTATCCCTAACTTCTCTTGTCAGCCACGGTTGCCTCCTACTCCCCTTAGAATCTTTCTTCCTTTTTGGAATGAAATGATCCTGCATCTTCCAGATTTTGCCGAGAAATTCCTGCCATTGCTGTTCCACCATCATTACTGCTTGGATCCCTTTCCAGTCTACCTTGGCCAGCTCCTCTCTCATGCCTTCATAGTCCTCTTTGTTCAACTGCATCACTGCCACTTCCGATTTAACGTTCTCCTTCTCAAATTGCAGATTAAAACTAATCATATTATGATCACTACCTCCAAGAGAAGTTAGGGATAGAATAAAACTAAAAGAAAAGATGTATAAATCAGCAAAGAGTAGCTGGAAGCCAGAGGATTGGGAAACTTTCATAGGACAACAGAAGGAAAGAAAACGGGCAATACGGGCTGAAAAGATGAAGCACAAAGGGAATCTGGCCAAGAATATAAAGAAGGACAGTAAAGGCTTCTTTAGATATGTTAAGGGAAAAAGAATAGCAAAGTCAAATGTGAGTCTCTTGAAGGCAGACACGGGTGAAACTATTATGGGGAACAAGGAAATAGCAGAAGAGTTGAACAGGTACTTCGGATCTGTCTTCACTAAGGAAGACACAAACAATCTCCCAGAAGTACTGGAGGACAGAGGATCTAAGGAGGTAGAGGAACTGAAATAAGTTTTCATTAGGTGAGAAATAGCATTGGGTAGGCTAATGGGAGTGAAGGATAATAAATCCCCTGGGCCTGATGGTCTGCATCCCAGGGTCCTCAGGGAGGTGGCTCAAGAAATAGTGGACGCATTGGTGATCATTTTCCAATGTTCAATAAATTCAGGATCATTCCTGTGGACTGGAGGATAGCTAATGTTATCTTACTTTTCAAGAAAGGAGCGAGAGAGAAAACGGGGAATTACAGACCAGTTAGCCTGACTTTAGTGGTGGGAAAGATGCTGGAGTCAATTATTAAAGAGGTAATAATGGGGCATTGGGATAGCAGTAAATGTATTAGTCCAAGTCAGCATGGATTTATGAAAGGAAAATCATGCTTGACTAATCTTCTGGAATTTTTTGAGGATGTGACAACTAAAATGGATGAAGTGGAGCCAGTGGATGTAGTGTATCTAGACTTTCAGAAAGCCTTTGATAAGGTCCCGCACGGGAGACTTCTGACTAAAGTTAGAGCACATGTTATTGGGGGTAGGGTGTTGACGTGGATAGAAAATTGGTTGGCAGACAGGAAGCAAAGAGTAGGAGTGAACGGGTCGTTTTCAGAATGGCAGGCGGTGGCGAGTGGAGTGCCGCAAGGCTCGGTGTTGGGGCTTCAACTGTTTACCATATATATGAATGATTTGGAAGAGGGAATTAGGAGCAACACTAGCAAGTTTGCGGATGACACAAAGCTGGGTGGCAGTGTGAACTGTGAAGAGGATGTTAGGAGGTTGCAGGGTGACCTGGATTGGTTGAGTGAGTGGGCAGATGCGTGGCAGATGCAGTATAATATAGATAAATGTGAGGTTATCCACTTTGGCGGCAAAAACAAGGGGGCAGATTATTATCGCAATGGGGTTAGGTTAGGCAAGCGGGAGGTACAGCGAGACCTGGGTGGGCTTGTACACCGGTCACTGAAAGTTGGCGTGCAGGTACAGCAGGCAGTGAAGGTAGCTAATGGAACGTTGGCCTTCATAACAAGAGGATTTCAGTATAGGAGTAAAGAGGTTCTTCTGCAGTTGTATAGGGCTCTGGTAAGACCACATCTGGAGTATTGTGTACAGTGTTGGTCTCCTAATTTGAGGAAGGACATCCTTGTGATTGAGGCAGTGCAGCGTAGGTTCACGAGATTGATCCCTGGGATGGCGGGACTGTCATATGAGGAAAGATTGAAAAGACTAGGCTTGTATTCACTGGAGTTTAGAAGGATGAGGTGGAATCTTATAGAAACATATAAAATTATAAAAGGACTGGACAATCTAGATGCTGGAAAAATGTTCAAATGTTGGGCAAGTCCTGAACCAGGAGCCACAGTCTTAGAATAAAGGGGAGGTAATTTAAGACTGAGATGAGAAAAAACTTTATCACCCAGAGAGTGGTGAATTTGTGGAATTCCCTGCCACAGGGGGCAGTGGAGGCCAAGTCACTGGATGGGTTTAAGAGAGAGTTAGATAGAGCTCTAGGGGCTAGTGGAATCAAGGGTTATGGGGAGAAGGCAGGCGCGGGTTATTGATTGGGGACAATCAGCCATGATCACAATGAATGGCGGTGCTGGCTCAAAGGGCCAAATGGCCCCCTCCTGCACCTATTTTCAATATCTTTGTTTCCATTAGATAATTGTTGCCTTTGTCAAATTATGTATTCTAATTAATAACATTGTTCATTGAATTATGCTGCACCCTTAACCTAATCTGAAGTAAAGCTCTATTTCAATTTACCCCAAACCTCCTAGAATATGCATCTCCATTGACGGTTGGTATTTAGCATATCTAACATACTATATATCCTCTCAGTATATGTTTCTCCAAACAGACCTTAAGAAATAAATGAGTATTCTGTTCAGGCCCTCGTATCTATTTCATTCAGTGACCTTATACCCCAGCATTGCTTTCTTGTATTGATCCCACATTCCTTGAGTCCCTGCATATCCAAACACCTGGAAACAAATCATATGAAGTTCATGGAAATGATAGTATATGAGCACTCAGCACCTTTATGATATTAAAGTAACAGCACTGGTCTCTCTGAGCACCTCATTGAAAATCACATCTCTTTCTGAATGTTGCTCACAGCTTATTCACTAACTAGGACTTCATACAAGACGATCTTTTGTGACATATTCTCTTGCATAATGTCTGGGCATGGAAAATTTTACGAGATTTATTAGCGATTTTAAGCAGTAAAGAGAAAAGGACTGGCAAGATGTTATACTTCTGCCAGTAAAAAACTGCTAGCATAGAGCACAGCGGAGCATTCCTCAGCATTCTTCGGGGATTGCTTGCTTTTTACAACAGAAAAAAGTGAAGGCTTAATTAATGATCAAATGAGGACGATCTGTGAAACATTGGTCATAAATTAAAGGGAATAACGGTGAGTCTGCCACCCAATCATTAATGGAAGATTTCCATCCTTCATGCTAGCTGACTCTCATCATCCTGCCACTCGATAAATTGACCTCACAGGGCATGGGGTGTTCTACATCAATATGGGGCTTACCAGAATCCAAACAAGTGCTGGGACATTTTCCAAATGGCAAAGGTACAGTAAATCCATATTCTCATCCACCCAGACTGAAACAGAGATTTTACATTTCAAGGTTTAAATTTCGAAATGCTAGGAGACAAAAATAAGCAGTTTTCCTAAAATTCAATGTTGTAACCCATCGAGATATCATCAGCCTTTCATATCCTTGAGAGCGAGCCGCCTGTTTAACTTGTGTACTCCCACTGGTGAAAGTACACCCACAACTTCGTTAGGGTGGGGGTCATCCAGAGGCAATGGAGACTCAACAATTTATGTCCAAGTCAGGATAGCGTGCAGATTGTAATGGAACCTGCAGATGGTTGTGATCTCTTGCACCTGCTACCCATCTTCTACAATGAAGATTTGGGAGCTACTCTTGGAGCAGCCTGATTAAATAGCTGTATTGTGTTTTATACATGAGCCATCAGTTGCCAGCGGTGGGGATAAACAATCAACCACACCACTTTGTACTATATGGTGTTGAGCTTCTTGAGAGCTCTCAATATGGATGCTCATCCAAGCAAATTGAGATTATTCCATCACACTTCTGAAGTGACTTGTTGGTCATGGAAAGACTTTAGAGTATTAGGAGGTGAGTCAATTGCCATAGGATATCCACACTCTGATCTCATCATGTAGTCAAGTTGTTAAAACAGTTGGTCCAGTTGAATTTGTGGTCAGTGACAACCCTCAGGATATTGATGGTGAAAGACTCAATGATAGTAAATGCATTGAATATTAAGTGTGGGTGGTTGTACTCTCTCTTATTGGGGATGATTATTGCTTGAAACTTCAATCATACAAATGTTACTATCCACTTATCAGCCCATGTTTGGAGGGATATAGACCAAACACAGTCAGGTGGGACTAGTGTAGCTGGGACATGTTGGCCGGTGTGGGGAAGTTGGGCCGAAGGGCCTGTTTCCACACTGTATCACTCTATGACTCTATGCCTGAGCATTATCTAGGTCTTGGTGCATGCAGACATAGATTCTTTAATTTGCTGTGGAGTTGTGAATGAAGACAAATTAAGTGAAGACTCATATCAGATCTTATGCAGGTGGATGCAAATAAAAATGGTTAAGCATGAGGAACATTTGCAGTGATATATGTGGGAAGGAACTGCAGATATTGTGGGGATGAGATAATAAACTCCCAACAACCAACATCATGTACTTTTTTGTGAGATTTAACCAACAATTGGAGTGTTTTCCCTTTGATGTCCATGAACTTCAGTAACTAACTGTGGGAAACAGATTTTTATAGACAGAACATGTGAAATTGAAATAAAAAGGGAAAAAAATGGGATAAGGTGAGAGCAAACCTGTAGATCAGCTCTTCCAACATTGCCAGTCAAACAATATAATTCCCAAACTACTAACATATCTTCTTTCTGAGGAGAGTCAATGCAGCAAATTTGAGCTCTTAATGCATAGAAACATAGAAAATAGGTGCAGGAATAGGCCATTCGACCCTTCAAGCCTGCACCACCATTCAATATGATCATGGCTGATCATCCAACTCAGTATCCCGTACCTGCCTTCTCTCCATACCCCCTGATACCTTTAGCAACAAGGGCCACATCTAACTCCCTCTTAAATATAGCCAATGAACTGGCCTCAACTACCTTCTGTGGCAGAGAATTCCAGAGATTCACCACTCTCTGTGTGAAAAATGTTTTTCTCATCTCGGTCCTAAAAGATTTCTCCCTTATCCTTAAACTGTGACCTCTTGTTCTGGACTTCCCCAACATCGGGAACAATCTTCCTGCATCTCGCCTGTCCAACCCCTTAAGAATTTTGTAAGTTTCTATAAGATCCCCCCTCAATCTTCTAAATTCTAGCGAGTAGACACAAGTAGACACAATGCAGGTCATGTGCAATCTCGTACTGTAAGACAACAGGGCATAGAGAATAGACACAATGCTGGAGTCACTCAGCGGGACAGGCAGCATCTCTGGAGAGAAGGAATTGGTGATGTTTCAGGTCAAGACCCTTCTTCTGAAGGTCTGAAAAAGGGTATTGACCCGAAACGTCACTCACTCTCCTGAGATGCTGCCTGACCCGCTGAGTTACTCCAACATTTTGTGTCTATCTTTGGTTCATACCTGCATCTGCAATTCATTCCTACACTGGCAAACAGTGAAAATGGCTGTAGTGTGTGTGGGTGTGTGTAAAAGTGTGCATTTAATAAAAAATTGTATCAATTTGAATGTTGGAATGATTTCTGATAAATAATTGTATCATCTGTTGGCATTAGCTGAGTGTAGAGCACCATTAATAATGAATATTCTGTTGTTCGCTCTATTATTGTAACTTACCTTGGACAACAACACAAAACAACCAACAAATAGTACATTGGCCAGCTTTGAAGTGCACGCTAGAATATCTGAAATGTGTGTTGTGGCGAGAAGTGAGCTGCAATAAATTTAGGAGGAAACAAGGTGAAGTGTATACTAAGAGAATAAAAGCCATAATGCGTGAATGGATGAGTAATGAACAAGTATTGTTAACTTGGCAGTTCCAATTAAGCCGTTAAACCTTTCTATAGATTTGATGCTACATTTTGGGATTTAAGTTCCTTTGGTGTAAAATGCTTGCTGGATTGGACCCTGGTGCACATCCAACTACTTTTTAAATGTGATAAGAACTTTTGCCTCCGCCATTCTTTCATGCAGTAAGTTCCAGGCGCCTGACTGGGTGAACAAATATTTTCCTCTCTCTTATTCTTCTACTTAATTTATTTCCCAATCTGTTATTAATCTCTTTGGTAAAGTATGTGGTCCTTCCTTTCATTCCACTTAGGCTTTTCATTATTTTACATTATATATTTCAACATGAGAAGTGCAAGGTTTAATGGAGATGTGCAGTGCAGGTTTTTTACACAAAGGGTGGTGAGTACCTGCAACAGGTTGCCAGGGGTGGTGGACTTTAGATAGGCAATGGATGTGGTGAAAATGGAGGGGTAGGCATCATGTGCAGGCAAAGGAGATTAGTTTGTCTTGGCATCATGTTCGGCACAGACATTGTGGGCTGAAGGGCTTGTTCCATGTGCTGTTTCTATGTTCTATGCTCCATATAAAATTTAGGACCAATTTCTCTGGACAAAACATGTCTGAAGAATTTTGAATTCTGTCAGCAGGAAGCAACTGCAACCCTTGTTAATATTTTTGAATGGATTGAATATTGTGTTGCAAGTTTTACATGATGCTGTGCTCATTCATTTCAAGACTTGCACTGGTGTTTCAATGGATTTTTCTGATGTTCCTCAGTGGATGGGGGATGGATAGATTCTCCTTGGACCTCATTCAAATTCATTGTAACTAAGCTTCCTCAAATTTCAGTGTTCAGCTTTGTAATTTCTTAAAACTAATTAATTTGTTTTGTTGGATAAAACTATATTGTACTGTATAGTGATACCGGAACCTTTATGGCCAGTGTTAAATGAAAATGTGATTTTCAACTTCCTAAATGTATAAATAAAGAGACATTAAATAAATCCAATGTCCTTTCATTGCATCCAGTGCTTTTAGTTTAGGAAGTATCTAATTATCTCAGTGAACCATTTATTCCCATATGTTAGCTCATCTGTATTCTTTAGACAGAAATACATTGTCAGGTGAGCAGGTTATTCACTTCTCCTCATTGACATCAATGGCATATAAAGCATTTTACAATGTGTTGTGCTATCCTGCATCAAATAAGTAAATTTTCCATTTAACAGATTTAAAAAATAAATCCCCTTCACATGAGGATCCAAAGGCGAGGACATTTCTCAGATCAAGCCTGGGAGGAAGGTTGGGGAAGAAAGAAACAAAGGTAAAAGAGAGACATGTGGGTCAATGAAAGATGCAAAGTAAGGAATAGAGATGGAAAGAAGATACTGAAGGCACTGGGCCAGTACTCGTTGGCGTTTAGATGAATGAGGTGACCTCGTTGAAACATACAGAATAATGAAAGGCTTGGATAGAGTGTATGTGGAGAGGATGTTTTCTCTAGTGGAAGAGTCTAGGACTAGAGGTCATAGCCTCAAAATTAAAGGACGTTCTTTAGGATGGAGAGGAGGGGAGATTTCTTTAGTCAGAGGGTGGTGAATCTGTGGATTTTTTTTGCACAGAAGGTTGTGGAGGACGCCACTGGATATTCTTATGGCAGAAAGATAGATTTGTGATTAGTGCAGGTGTCAGAGGTTATGGGGAGAAGGCAGGAGAATGGAGTTAGGAGGGAGAGACAAATACACCATGATTGAATGGCGGAGTAGACTTGGTGGGCCGAATGGCCTAATCCTATTCCTTATGACCTTATGAAAGGAGAGGAACAATATTGGGTATTTGAAAAAGGCAAGAAAGAGTTTGGTAGGAAAGAGATAGGAAAGGATATGAAGATTGCGTCAGAGCTGGTGGTGGTTAGAGGAGGCAGAGGGCACTGTGATCAGGTCATTGTATTGCTTTTGTTGTTTTTGCACAGTATAATTGCTTTTGTGTTGCTATAGTTAATGTTATTATAACTAGTAATTGTATAATTGTATTATTGTTGTTGTGGTATAAGAATTTTGTGAGTGAGTCTGACCTCACATTAATTTTGATTCCTACCAGCAATTGTTGTATTGGGAACTTACTTTGTATAGCGCAGAAAGTTCCCTGGAGGAGAACATGGAGACAGCATGTTGAATTATCTGCTACTGTGATTACCTGAGGTTAAAGAAAAGTAAAGAACCCAAATGTAGCATTATTACCCACAGCCCAGAGTGAATTGAGTAATTCAACACCAGGAACCTATGGTTACAATGCCAAGGATTGTACACAAGGGGGATTCGTAGGCATGGGTGACCAATTTGTGGTCTTCTTCATTGTTTTTTCAGCAATGGATGGATGGTGGTTCATTTACTTTTTCTCAGTGGAGGGGAAGTTTCTCTACATGCGATTTATCACAGGACATTAATTGGATACATAGGCTGAGGCAGAAAGCAACTACCTTAACCAAGGTAATCGGGTGTGCTGGAGCTTTTGAATCCCAGGTTCGCTGCATGCCCCACATAGGTGGATACCTGAGGCTGGTGTGGAACTGGGAATGGAAGGCCTGGTAACTGCAGGCCCTTGCTGGATACTGAATATACTTTGCCAGCTTTGGTGGACACAATCACCTGGTTGTCCTCTCTCTGATGCTACAATTATGTGCAGGAAGGAACTGCAGATGTTGGTTTGTACCGAAGATAGACACAAAATACTGGAGCAACTCAGCGGGTCAGGTCAGCGGCTCTGTAGAAATGTAATAGGTAATGTTTCGGGTCTGAACCCTTCTTCAGATGCATCACTAGTTATGTACATACACTGGGATTTTCCAGAGTTCCCATAGTTCTTTTTGTTACATTATAGTGGATGGAAAACTACCCTGCTTCCTCTCATGTATGTACTAGCAGTGTTCAAAAGGGAACTGCAGATGCTGGAATATCGAAGGTACACAAAATTGCTGGAGGAACTCAGCGGGTGCAGCAGCATCTATGGAGCGAAGGAAATAGGCGACGTTTCGGCCCGAAACGTCGCCTATTTCCTTCGCTCCATAGATGCTGCTGCACCCGCTGAGTTCCTCCAGCAATTTTGTGTACCTTTTATGTACTACCAGTGTCTTGATTAACAAGACGTGCTAAATTCATTGTATCCATTCGTGTTTCTAACTGCATTACTCTCTCAATTGGCACCAGCAGGAGAGATCGCTGTGCATGGACATAAGCATTTGAAACACAACCAGCGGCCCACGGGTCTTCAAACCTTCAAAATAATCTCACTGGCTAACCAAGAATGAAATGGTAAATGTACAGACCTTGCTGTTTCCTCTCTGTAGTCCTTGAACTACACTTTAATGATAAATTGACCTGTTCCATGAACCCTATCACTCGAACGTTAGCCTTTGGCTACTTCCTTTCAAATGCGCAGCAAGCTAATCCAACAAGCCACCTGACCAAAGCTCGTTTCTGTCATCCCTTCAGGTAAGGAAATGTCAAGGTCCAGAGGAGCAGGTTTCTTTGTACATAATAGGACCAGCTGCTGCATCAAAATGAGAGCAGGGAGAAGCACACGGCTATTTCTGCATGCTAAAATTACTATAGGTTTCAAAAAGTGAAACTAACCATTCAAAGCACTGGGGAAACTACTGCACAGGCTATTCAAATTCTGGAAGAAATATCAGCAATAACTGCAACATCTTGAGAGACAGCAGATTAAAGTCCATTAGCTGTGACGTGATGATCATATTTGATAATACTTTAGGCAGCTATTTATTGGCATCTGCAGAGCTATTTAGTTCTCCAAATAGCCCACAAGAAGCGTTTTGCATGTTTTACAGTTGCTGCACTAAAATAACAATCATATTTATGTCTCGCATAAGAAGGAGAATTTAATTTGAACTTAATCAATAGTTTCGCCATTAATTTATAAAACAAGATCCAAAGCATTAAATCAAGATATAGCTATTCATGATGATGATTAACATGGACAGGGGACTGAGGTGCAGAGTTTAATCAGACTTTCAGGCTGATATCTTCTGCCTTCCTTTATTAGCTTCATGTTGGGATGTACACATGCAGACCGGAAAACTGAACGAAGAATGTACAAAGAAAGGAATAGGGGCCTTAGAAAACTAAGATGAAATGAAAATGAAAGATTGTTTAAATTTGTTAAATTATTGAGGTTGGACACAAAATGCTGGAGTAACTCAACAGGACAGGCAGCATCTCTGGAGAGAAGGAATGGGTGGCGTTTCAGGCCAAGACCCGAAACGTCACCCATTCCTTATCTCCAGAGATGCTGCCTGTCCCGCTGAGTTACTCCAGCATTTTATATCTATCTTTGGTTTAAACCAGCATCTGCAGATCCTACCTGTAAATTATAGAGGTATTCACTCAGAAAGAGGGCATATTGACAATAGAAAAAATAAAACAGGTTAAAACAATTGTATTTAACAAAAAATGAATATGTGTCAGTGACAATTGTTTTTGCATTTTCCACTTGGCTGCTTTGCAAACATGCTCACAACTCTTCAGTTTGGGAAAAAATAAAGACCTTTAACCTACTGATAGAAGGAGAAAGAAGCAAGGAAATATCAAGAGGCATCATGTAAAGGGGGAGGAGGGGGGAAGGGACAATTTGTGGATTGGTGTTAAAGCAGCCCTGGCAATGCTAATCTATACCAGTTCTATTATGTGTATAAATGTCTTCTAAGCCATCCAAGCAATAGTTATATGCGGGTCCTCTAAATTGTTAAGTGCAGCTACAATCTATGTCTTTAGTTAAAACATTAAGTGCCTTGTAAATTCATTGTTAAACATTATTTCGGCTTTTGCACATTTGAAATGTTGAAATTGCTCTTGCAGAATAAAGACTAATGTTCAGTCATTATTTGTGAATAACAATTAACAATTATGGGACTGGTGCACCCCACGTGTATAGAGTGCACAATACACAATGAAGCTATCATCGAACAGCAGAATTCTTTGCTCTAAAGCACAATTTAATCTGCACGTCACAAAGGAACTGGTGCGAGTAAATAAACTCAGGCTTGTTTCTGATAAATGAACTGACAACTGCATCATCTCTCTAGGGCTCAGGCATTCCGTCACACCTCGATGCAAGAATACTGCTTCAATAAACGTGTTATAATGAGAGGCCATGCTATCAAGGTTTTACTCAGCACTAAGAATACATTTCAGTGCAATCCAGAGAACAGGTACATGATGCAAGCTTTCAGAAATCAATTACAACGAGTTTCCTGCAATGTGATGTATGAAATTCTGCATATTTGTCCCGAGTACCATTAGTCAGTGTCTGTCAGCAACTGACAGCAGCATTTCTGTTCTGCATACTTTTACAAGGGCAAGCAAATCACAATGCCTACAACAAGACTGCAATCAGATGTTGTTGGATAGTTTATTTGTGATACTTTAGCTCCTCCTAGAGAGATACAATTTAACTGATTAAGCCTAGTTTCAGTTGAACATTCAAAAATGTTTTTGCACATTACGTTGAATATTAGCTGATATAAAGGCCTGAATCTTTTTTTCCATGCATTTTTACAACTTTAACAAAAACTTATAATTCAAGTCAAATAATTAAGGACGTGTTATGTAAATCTCTGCCCTTCCATTTTTTGCAAAATTATGAATCAGACATTCAGGAATATTGAGCAGTAAATGTTGCAATCATTTTAGCATCAATTACTTTTACTCAAGTATGTTTCTCAATTACATTTTCAACATCTTTGGTGGAGTTCAGACATAAAATGCCTTTTGGGATAAAGGCGATATTACATTAAGGAAAGGCAAAATAAATCTCCCTGTGAACAGACAGAGTAAAGAATATAGTTTAAAACAAAACATTTTTTTTTTTTAATTGAATTAGATCATAGTTTTGAGGTTCATGGATTTTGCATTGAGCAGCTTGGAGAAAAAGGCTCAAATCCTCTTGCAATGAAGGCCAACATGCTCTTAGCATTTTCCCCTGCCTGCTTACTTTCAGTGACTGATGTACAAGGACACTCAGGTTGCACTTCTCCTTTTCCTAATCTGACAACATTCAGATAATAATCTGCCTTCTTGTTCTTACCACCAAATGAATGAATGAATGAATGAATGAATGAATGAATGAATAAGTTTATTGGAATGTCCCTTAGTGCTCCACCAGCAAGTGACAACATGACATACAGCAGGGGTCGGCAACCTACGGCCTCCGGGCCGAATGCGGCCCATAACCCAAAATCATCCGGACCGCAGGCATTTTTATTTTTTTTCCGTAACCATCCGGCCCGCAGACATCCATCATCTCCGGTACCTCCCGGGCCCCAGGCCGTGGCACCCTGGCGCAGTGATGCAAGGACACAAGGCAGCCTGCTTGGCGGCCGCAATGGCGGAGCTGAGCTCTGAGCAGTGGCGAATGCCGAGCAGTGCCGAGTGCCGAGCAGCGCCGAGATCTGGCTGTGCCGTATATCCTGCGCAAAGCCGCCGACACGGCCGCGCACCTTCTGTGTCTGGGCTTCACTGTCGTGATCGGGGTTGTCAATAGGCCGGGGATGAGTGAGTGTGAGTATTTGAGCCACTGCCTTCAGGACAGGGCCAAGGCAATGGTCTGTAGGTACATTTCGTGAGCGCCCGTGTTAGTGAGCGCACGTAACTAGGGGTCAGTGCTCCGGGTGGTGGCCTCGAAGGGGCGGGTTCTATGTGCACACGTGATTTGATGCCTGCCATCCGGGGCGGGATGGGGACGGGATCCATGAGAGATGTGATACACGTGATAGATGTGTCCCGCCATCCGCTCACAGACATATGTCCTGGCCCCTCTCCAGAACAAGGTTGCCAACCCCTGACATACAGTGACAGTTAGGAATGACACATAAAACATTAATAATAAAACATTATTGATTATAATTCTAGTCAAATAATTGACTTGTGTTATGTAAATATTTTTATTTCTGCCCTTTACTGCCCTTCCAAAGTGGATAACCTCCCATTTATTCACATTAAACTACATCTGCCATGCATCTGCCCACTCACCCAACCTGTCCAAGTGACCCTGCAGCCACATACCATCCTGTTCGCAGCTCACACTGCCACCCAGATGACACAATCTGCAAACTTGGAGATGTTACATGTAATTCCCTCGCCTAAATCGTTAATATAGTGAAGTATGAGAAAGGTTTGCTAGACCTTACCTTATATTCTTATCTTCCTTATATTCTGATATTAAGCATTCAGTGCAGTATGCTCAATGTAACAAACATTTAATATAGTTTCAATGTGCCAGTCTAGAAATGTGTTACCGATGGGTCAGTGGGTCCATTATCACTAAGGGCCATGTGCTTTCACAAGCCCACAAATAGTTTCGGCAATACAGAGCGAGGGTTATACTATTTGTGATCATCACCCTTCAGCTTCGAAGTTCATTTGTTGCTCCAACTGCTCTATCAAATGTTCAGAAGAATAAAAGGATACCACCAGTATATTTTTATCTGAATGCTGGATGTACGTGTCAATGGAAAGACCAGACTTTATTGCCCATCTGAAATTGTCAATGTAAAGACGATGGTAATCTCCCTATTAAACCACTGCACTGTTTCTGATGAAGGTAATCTCAAATATCATTTTAAGGTGCAGAATTTCAGGATTTAGACCCCGTGATTATGAAAGAAGTTTAGTTTTAGGTTTACTATTGTCGCATGCACCGAGGTACAATGAAAATGTTTCTTTGCATGCTATCCAACAGATCAGATGTACCATACATAGTTCATCAGTTCATACTCAAGGCCAATATATAAAGCAAAAGGGAAGATCCAGAGTTCAGAATGTAATTGTCAGCATTGCAGCACATTGTAATGCATTAGTTACTTAGACAAAGTCCAATGTCCTCAATGGGGTTGAGGTTTAGTTTAGTTTATTTTTTGTTTGGTTAAGAGACACATTGCGGAAACAGGCCCTTCGGCCCACCAGGTCCGCTCCGACCAGCGATACCCGCACATTAACACTATCCTACACACACTAGGGACAGTTTTTACATTTACCAAGCCAATTAATCTACAAACCTGTACGTCTTTGGAGTGTGGGAGGAAACTGAAGATCTTGGAGAAAACCCACGCAGATCACAGGGAGAACACACAAACTCCGTACAGACAGCACCCGTAGTGAGGATCGAACCCGGGTCTCCGGCACTACATTCGCTGTAAGGCAGCAACTCTAACGCTGTGCCACCATGACCACCCATACTGTGAATCACACAGTACCTTAACTTACGGAAGGGCCATTCAGAAGCCTGATGGTGGAATGGAAGAAGCTGTTTCTGAGTCTGGTGGTGGACACTTTCAAGCTTTTGTATCTTCTGCCAGATGGAAGTAGGGAGAAGAAGAATTGACCAAGCTGGGACAAGTCTTTGATTATGTTGGCTGCTTTTCTCAGGTAGACTGAACTGTAGATGGAGTCAATGAAGCCTGGGTTGTGTGATGGTCTCAGCTACATCCGTAAGTCTTTGTAAGTTATTGTGGTTTGGGGCAGAGCTGTTCCCAAACCAAGCTGTGATGCTACCCAACAGTATGCTATCTTGCTGCATCTGTAGATGTTTGTAAGAGTCACTAGAAACATTGCTCAGTTTCCTCGGGAAGTAAAGGTGTTAGTTTGCCTTCTTGGTTATTGCATCAATGTGGTTGGTCCAAAACATATCATTGCTAACATTAACCCCTAGGAACTGGGATGTAATGTTAAAATTGTACAAGGCATTGGTGAGACCAAATCTGGAGTATGGTGTACAATTTTGGTCGCCCAATTATAGGAAGGATGTCAACAAAATAGAGAGAGTACAGAGGAGATTTACTAGAATGTTGCCTGGGTTTCAACAACTAAGTTACAGAGATAGGTTGAATAAGTTAGGTCTTTATTCTCTGGAGCGCAGAAGGTTAAGGGGGGACTTGATAGAGGTCTTTAAAATGATGAGAGGGATAGACAGTTGATGTGATCAAGCTTTTCCCTTTGAGAATAGGGAAGATTCAAACAAGAGGACATGACTTCAGAATTAAGGGACAGAAGTTTAGGGGTAACATGAGGGGGAACTTCTTTACTCAGAGAGTGGTAGCGGTGTGGAATGAGCTTCCAGTGGAAGTGGTGGCGGCAGGTTCGTTGGTATCATTTAAGAATAAATTGGATAGGCATATGGATGAGAAGGGAATGGAGGGTTATGGTATGAGTGCAGGCAGGTGGGACTAAGGGAAAAAAATTGTTCGGCGCGGACTTGTAGGGCCGAGATGGCCTGTTTCCGTGCTGTAATTGTTATATGGTTATATATGGTTATATGGTTAACTTGAATCTCTCAACCATTTCTACACCTGCACCATTGATGCTGATTAGGGCAGGTACTCCACTATGTTTCTTGTAGTCAATAACTAGCTCCTTCATCTTGCTGACAATGAGGGAGAGGTTATAGCTCTGACACCTTGTCATTAAGTTCTCTGTCACCTTCTCTGTCTTGTCATTGTTATTGATTGGGCACGATCAGCAGTGAATGGCGGTGCTGGCTCGAAGGGCCGAATGGTCTCGTTCTGCACCTATTTTCTATGTTTCTATGTTTCTATGTCATCTATCCAAAGTTAATGTGCAACCTAATCTCATGGAAGATCAAAGCTGCTACCTGACATTTCCATTTTATTTCACAGTCACCAAACTTAATGGCGTTATAGCTGTAATGTTAGAAAACACAGTTGACACTTTGGATGTAGCATAAAAAGCAGATGAGGTGAATAAGGACCTACAATATTTTTGGCAATGATGGTTGAAGAGGCATATTGTCCAGGGCATCAGGAGGACAATCCACTCTAATTAAATTGTGCAATGTGGTAGTTTTAATCCACCTGAATGACTAGAAGATTTGTAGATGCAGCTTTGGTTTATGGTCTTACTGAAGAAAAGGGATGCAATGTTCTTCTTCTTATCGAGTCCACATCACAAGATTAGAAATTATTTTCCAAGCATTAGCAAACAATGGCGTATTGCGTTTCTTGGGTTTCTTCTGCTTCTTGTGGTTGGTGGTGTAATATCTCTGCACTACTTAAAAGTGTTAGCTAAGATTATATGATGAGGTCATGAAGTGTATTTCCTGGTTCCAATATTTGAGTGCTAACTGCTGAGGCAAGATGAAATTAGATGAGTTTATTTTGTCATAACAATTACCTTTCCTAAAATAACATGTAATGTTAAAATTGTACAAGGCATTGGTGAGGCCAATTCTGGAGTATGGTGTACAACTTTGGTCGCCTAATTATAGGAAGGATGTCAACAAAATAGAGAGAGTACAGAGGAGATTTACTAGAATGTTGCCTGGGTTTCAGCAACTAAGTTACAGAGAAAGGTTGAACAAGTTAGGGCTTTATTCTTTGGAGCGCAGAAGGTTAAGGGGGGACTTGATAGAGGTTTTTAAAATGATGAGAGGGATAGACAGAGTTGACGTGGAAAAGCTTTTCCCACTGAGAGTAGGGAAGATTCAAACAAGGGGACATGACTTGAGAATTAAGGGACTGAAGTTTAGGGGTAACATGAGGGGGAACTTCTTTACTCAGAGAGTGGTAGCTGTGTGGAATGAGCTTCCAGTGAAGGTGGTGGAGGCAGGTTCGTTTTTATCATTTAAAAATAAATTGGATAGTTATATGGATGGGAAAGGAATGGAGGGTTATGGTCTGAGCGCAGGTATATGGGACTAGGGGAGATTATGTGTTCGGCACGGACTAGAAGGGTCGAGATGGCCTGTTTCCGTGCTGTAATTGTTATATGGTTATATGGTTATATGGTAACACGACACATGTTCATAATTGTGACCCAGATGCACTGAATGTTTTAAAAGCTTAGTGCAGATGCTGAAACCCCATTGCAGCCACCAAGCCTAAATGATCCCAATGGTATAATGAGCCAATATTCCCACCATACTACTGAGCAGCAGATGTATAATTCCAAATGAGGGGATGGTGCGAATGCATAAAACAAAAATATAAATAAAACACAACTTTCATAACTATAGTCACAAAAGGCAATACATAGACTGTTTCTAAATAGTCCAATTTCATATATTTATTGGGCAGGATAACAATGGAGGATACTGGAGGCAATAACTACCAGTGACAACCTGATTGATGGGACAACAGAATGCCTCAGAGAATTGACAAGTTTGACACGTTCCAATTCAACTGCAGGCAAGGGATTACTAAAATAGGAATTCAATAATATATATTTTTAAATATCCTGCACTTATTGAGGTGATTATATGAAATTCTCTTTTAGAGCAAACGTTACACAGCCTTTCCGTTGAATGGATGTTATATGTTAGTTTATGACAAATTGAATTTTGTGGCTGTCCACAATTCGTTACAATATTTGATTAACAAAATTATGTTGGCCAAATATTGCAGTTTTTAATTAGCATATTTTGAGCTATCATTCATCTTGCTTCCAGTTTATTTCGTAAAAGTGATGCTCGGTATTTCAAGTTCAATCAGAATATCTAAACTTCTACTTAGAAAAATCAACATTCAAAGCCGTTTTTATTTGCCATTAAGGTATTCCTGTATTAGGTTCCTGAATCTTCACAAACTTAATCAAGATGTTTTCTTTGCATAATTCTGAATGGATGGGGAGGCATAGGAAGGGGGGAAGAGGGTGGTATAGAGGGAGAGGAATGTGTGGCGGGGGTGGGTGTGAGGTGGTGGGGAAGAGTGTATGTGGGTGGGAGGGGGGGAGGAGGGATGTGGGAGCAGAGTGCGTGGGGAGGGTGAGTGTGTGGGAGGGGGGTGTGAGTGTGGTGTGGGGGGTGGGATGGGGGTGTGTGTGTGGGGGGGTTTTGGGGGGAAGGGGTGTGCGGGCTGAGGGGTTGTGGAGGGGGGGGTTGTGTGAGTGGGGGGAGGGGTGTGTGGGCAGGGAGGGGTGTTTGGGCGAGGGGAGGGATGTGTGAGCGGGGGGGGAATTGTGGGGGCGGGGGGGTTGTGGGGGCGGGGGGGTTGAGTGGGAAAGAGGGCTGTGTGGGTGGCGGGGTGTGGGGTGGCGTGGGAGGGGGGTGTGGGGGGTGCTGGGGGTTGTCTCGGGAGGGGTGTGGGGAAGGGGAAGTTGTGGGGGCAGGGGGGGGGTGTGGGCGGCGGAGTGTGTGGGGTGGTGGGTGCGTGTGGAGAGGGTGGAGAGGGTGGGTTGTGTGGGCGGGGGATGTGTGGGAATGGGGTCTTGCGGGGGGGAGGGGTGTGTGGGCAGGGGGGGTTGTGTGGTGGGAGGGGGGTGTGTGGGCGGGGAGGGAGTGAACTCAGAGAAAAGACTGGGGAATAGCCATGGGGGAGAGGAGGGCATCACAGTGGAGGTGGGGAACGAGCCAGCAAGGGGGACCAGAGGGGTAGTGGTTGGAATTGGCGGTGCGATGGGGACTCACATTGCGTGCTGGTCGTTCTCCTCCACCGGGATCAGAGTCTCCGCTTTTCGTTTGGCAACATCGGCGACATCTCCAACTCTGGGCTGGGTCTCCGACTCTGGACTGGGCTGGGTCGGGTCTCCGACGCTGGGCTGCTGCTTGGGGCAGGGCTGGGCTGGGCTGAGCTGCTTGGGGCTGGGCTGCTTCAGGTCCCTCCGAAAGTCCAGTTGGAAACCTCCGCCGGTCACCCTCAGCTCCAGTAAAGACGCGATGGCGCAGGAAGGGGCGGGGAGTGACAGGGGAAGAGACTAATCTGCACGGTGCTGACTGGCAGGAGAAGAGATCGATCAGTGCTCACGCGGTTTTTAAGATTTTTAAACCTCGCTAACTTTTATGACATTCAACCGATTGGAACGAAACTTGGTGGACTCACTGCACAGGAGAACGGTGAGTGAAATGGCAAAAAATCGTAGCACTATCGCGAACCGTATTTGCGCAAATAGAAAAACCGCTAAACCGTAAGATAACAAGATCAGATTTTCAGTGATGTATAGATAGATAGATAGATAGATATAGATAGAAGATAGATAGATAGATAGATAGATAGATAGATAGATAGATAGATAGATATAGTTAGATAGATAGATTGTTAATGCCAAGACATCCCTATATGTTCCTGCTCATTAATTCAGCTCTCTTTCAGCTTCATTTCAGCAACAGCATGACTGCATTTCTTCAAATTAAAAAAATCAAAGCTTTTCTGAAACAATGAAAGGATGTGAATAACTTCTTCATTTTAAAGGCATCCTCGTCATCAGATTCCTTTTATTTCCCCGTAGCGTTAAACCATAGGACATTTCTATTTGCACCAGCAACCCTTCAGTACCTTGTCTGTTTATTTACAATTGAGCACAGCGGTAAATCCTAATGGAGTTATGCCCTAGTGCAATTAAACCTGATCCTATTCTTCATAGCTTGCACAATTTGGTACTTTCCAGTTAAAATGATGAGCGAATGCTTGGATTAAATGAAGCTGATCCCTTCTCCAGCCCAAAGGACACTGACAGCACCTCCACTAATACCCCCAGTGAGATGAGCTAACTCCACACACAGCAGAGATTGAACCTGGACTATTTCTATTAGTGTAGCTCATGTCCCCACAGCATGGTTCAATGACTTGTACACTGGGGATATAGAATTTATTTTCTAATTAACTGCCGACTGCTTTATGATGATAACCTCTTAGTGTGCTTGATAGGATTTTACTGAAAAGGTCTACAAGCAGTTAAGCGGCCTTTTCACGGGGCGACTTGACGCAAGAGTTAACCGGAGTTTAACATCGTGGGAACCTCGTGCGATAACAGTACGGCATTCGTGGACCACCGTGGACCACCGTAGCGCTAACGGCAGGTAGTCGTGTAACTTGGTCACTCGGGAGAAAATTCAAGAAAGTTTGAATTTCTCCAAGATTGACTTGTACACTTGTGGTTGAGTATTGCAACATTATATGAACGTAGTGGCCAGTGCGATATCCGTAATAACTCTTGCGGGTACCGTGGGAACTCCTGCGAACAGTGAACCCGGAAGCTGGACAGAGGGAACAGAAGGTGAGTAAAAATTATCTTCTGTGGGATTGAATTTAAAAAATAAATAAAAATAAAGATTTGCATCCGCATATGGACATCAACTTATTCATGAGTTATGTTAATGAGATTCAAGAAAATAACTATAATCTTTAAAAGGGACTTTAAAAGGGACTTTACTGAAAGGTTACGCATTTTTATGGTCCGTGAGAAATTTTTCACATGTACTTCTTTGAGAGATACAGGTCGGAGTCCTCGGGTCCAGGGGTCCGGAACGCTACCAATCAATGTTGTACAGAGACCCGTGTAAGGAATGAACTGCACATGCTGGTTTAAACCGAAGACAGACACAAAAAGCTGGAGTAACTCAGCGAGTCAAGCAGCATCTCTGGAGAAAAAAAGCTGATGTTTCGGGACGAGACACATCTTCAGACTCAATTCCGATTAGGCTGTCTGAAGAAGGGCTCCGATTCGAATCGTCACCTATTCTTTTTCTCCAGAGATGCTGCCTGACCCGCTGACTTACTCCAGCTTTTTATGTTTTTCTTCCCAGATCTGACTTACCTGCTGAGTTACACCAACATTTTGTGTCCTTCTGTGCGTATTAACCAGCATTAACCAGCATCTGCAGTTCCTTTAGACATTACCTAACTTCAGATTTTAGAGATATAGCGCGTGGGAACTCCTGCGAACGGTAAACCCGGAAGCTGGACAGAGGGGACAGAAGGTGAGTAAAAATATCGACAAGGGAACATGTGTCCTTCGAGGACGTCCCACCTAATTGTCATTGTTGGATAATCTTTTTAACAGGAACACTTGCAGAGATGGCTCCCAGAAAATCTCAAAGAAAGGGGGTAAAGCGTGTCAGAGATGTTTTTGCCATGTTGCGCTATTCAGTTTCTATATTGTTTCAGTTTCAATATCTATATTGTTGCTCTATTCAGTTTCCCAGGGGGTCGGGACGGGACTGGAGTTGGGAGGGAAAGGCGGGGGAGTCGAGGGAGAGGAGGGGGAGACAGATGGGGGTGTCTTCATTTACTGGCGGCGGGTGTCTGTCACTGAAACAGGCAGGAGAGATTTCACATCCACCTTGTGTGTGCCTCTCTCTCTCTCTCCCTCCCTCTTACACTGGCTGAGAGACTCTGCCTCTGTGAGTGTACGTCTCTTTCTCCCCCTCTCCCACACACAGTAAGACCGAGGTACTGTGCTCAGTCCATCTGTGTCTCCCACATACACAGTAAAATATGTCTCCAAATGAGCCAATTCAACCAAGGGAGGATATATATAGTGTGTGAAAAAAAAAGTTACATCATTTGTGTCACGTGTAGTTCACGATGTTCATTCAAGATTTAACACGAAAGCTCGGGAAACGGACAAGTCACTCGCACAAATAACAGAAATGCCGAGTACCGTGGGAACTCTTTATCTACCCCCGTTATATCGTGCGAGACTCATGCTGGACCACGACCTCTTCACTCTGGTGACATCTTGCGTCAACTCGCCCCGTGAAAAGGCCCCATTACTGTTCCCTACTCCTGTCCCAGGTCGCTATCTGGTAAACTGCCATTTCAGATTCCAATTAGTTTATTTGCATTTTTACCGGCATGCAATTAAACTTCTTGTTCACATGAAACTTGCGGAATAAACAGTACACGTACAGTAATGATCAATATGACAGTAAATACAATGGAAAAAATACACAAAATGCTGCAGTCCCTTCATTATTTGTTGTTTGCTTGTATGTGTTAAATGTGTGTTTTTAGTGTTCTTTAGCTTGTGTTTTGTCGGGGGGGGGGGGGGAGGGGGGGGGTGTGTAGTTGGGGGAAACTTTTTCTAATCTCTTACCTCAACGGAGATGCAATTTTTTTCCGTATCGTATCTCCGTCCGCACTGCGGCCGAACATCAAGTAGTTGGTGGCCTCTGCTCACTGTGGGAGCCTGTGGACTTAACATCATGGAGCTCAAGGTCTCTGGTTAGAGACCGACTTCGGGAACTCCAAGCCACAGGAGCTTCGACTGCCCCGACGCGAGAACTTCGATCACTCCGACGCGGGAGCTTTGATCGCCCCGATCCAGGAGCTTCGCCCACCCCGATGCGGGAGCTTCGATCGTCCTGACGCGGGTGCTTCGACCGCCAGTTGAGGGAGCTTCAATCGCCCAGACTGCAGTTGGTTCGTCTGCCCCGACCGCAGGAGAATATAGAGGAAGAAAATTGGACTTTATTGCCTTCCATCACAGTAAAGAATGCAGGAAATCTGCTGTGGTGGATGTTTATGTTAATCTTCATGTAGTTGTGTGTCTTGTTGATATTTTTTAGTATGGCTGTTTGGTAATTGGTATTTCACTGTACCTTAATTGGTACATGTGACAATAAACTGACCTTGACCTTGACGATTCACCCTTCTTCATCATAATGAGTAGTTTGTAAATGGATTCCACAAGGTCCAAATGAAGCAAAATGAAGTCAGTTCGGGAAAACAAACATGGCTGACATCCTCATTTTTAGGAAGAATGGAAAATGGATGTAGTGTATGTTATTAGCCGCATGAAACTTGAAACCATTAAAAACTCAGTAGAAACACATATCAGTTGCTAAGAATTTTAGTGAAAACACACTTTAGGGAAATAAATTGTTAAAATGAACTGTTAATTGGCTTTCAATGTTGAGAGATATGGATCCACTGCAGACAGATGGGATTAGTTTAACATGTTTGCCACAGATATTGGTGCCCAAAGGGCCTGTCTTATGCTGTACCGTTCTATGGTCTAAGTTTGTCACGGGTGTGTTAGAACTGTCAAATTTAGAAATAGATAGGCATTGAGGTAGAGTATTTTTCACAAAGAGCATTTTCACCATTAAGAAAGTAAAACAGGCAGAAATGCAGGTTCTGCCCTAACACACATAACTGAGATTCAAAATTATTTAAAAATGGGCTACTGCCTTTTATCCATAATTATTCTATATGCAATGTATGTGTGTACATCAGCGCATATGCCTGGAGTGACTTTGAACATCTGCCTCTGTTTAAGTAAGTGCGGGAAGGGGTCGGGAAAAAGGTGGGTGATAGTTGGGGGCAATTGTTATACCTTTTACTGTTATACGACATGGAAACAGGCCCTTTGGGCCAACTTTATTAAAACTTATCACCTGGGCTGACATTTGGAAATGTGTCAGTAATCCCTTTAGCTGCTCATCTATAGGTCTATTTACCAACGTCAATTCGCTCTGCGTATTCCTAATCCAATTCAGATTTAGTTTTATTGTAATAATGCTCAAATGTAGTTTGATATTTTCATCATTAGTAATGATCAATGTGCTAAAAGAGATGCCCTGAAGCGGGGCTAGAAATTGAATATCAACATTGATAATTAAGTTGCTCATACTGCAGTTTAATCAGCTGCAGCATGCTATTTATTAAGATAAAACCTTCATGGAAGTATCTGTATGACTATCTGATGACATGCTCTTCAAAGTGGTGCCAAAGATGGCTGCCACGGTGTATTGCTCCTTGCTGTTTTGTCTGTGTTTGTTTGTTTACATCATCTGTGAAAATCCTATAAAGATCACTTTCATGAGAGAGGAATATATTAACATCAGATATTCGGTACCTCCAAATATTGTTCCGGATTTCTCTCACTCGCTGGATTATTTGGACATATTCATCAGTGGGGCTGTGGCTGTGTTGAAGGTCTTGAGACAGAGGAGGACCCAGGGGAAGCAATCAGGTGCACTCGCCTGACTCCGGTGACGAGGATTACGCACACCGCTCCCAAATATATTCCTTGCAAATCTATGTTCTCTCAACAACAAAGTGGACGAACTGCAACTCCTGTGCCAAACAAACAAGGACTTCTCTGAAGCCGCTGCCCTGTGGTTCACCGAGAACTGTGAGTCGACCCCGGACAACTGGCTGGCTTTCAACTATACAGAGCGGACCACAAAACGGAGGCAGCGGGGAAATCAAGTGGCGGTGGAATATGCTTCTATGCTAACCAGGGCTGGTGCAGCTGGAGCTCACGGTACTGTCTAACTTCTGTTCTCCTAATCTGGAATATTTTTTTATAAATGGCAAACCCTTTTATTCTCCGAGGGAATTTACCTATTTTATTCTCGCTGGTGTTTACATCCCCCCCCCCCCCCCCCAACCCTGCATTCGTGAGGTGCAAAAGCAATTGGCTGACCAGTTAATGCGAGTAGTGAGTGACTTCCTGGACTCCATGGTCATTGTTTTGTGGGATTTTAACAAGGCTAACCTCAGCTGAGAGCTTCCAAAATACAGACATCACATTACCTGCCCCACCAGAGGGGAAAGAATACTTGATCACTGTCATACTACAATCAATAACGCATATCGCTCTGTTCTCCGTGCGGCTCTGGGACTCTCTGATCATTGTTTAGTTCACCATATTCCGACTTACAGGCAGAAACTAAAATCTGCTAAGCCTGTTGTCAGAACAATGAGAAAGTGGAAAAGCGAGGGCATTGAAAACCTACAACCATCGCAGGTGATAGACTACTGACCGACATCCACTGACTCCCATGGCTATCTGGACTACACTTCTTCCCACCCTGCTTCCTGTAAGGACTCCATCCCCTACTCCCAATTCCTCCGTCAATGCCGCATCTGCACCCAGGATGAGGTGTTCTACACCAGGGCATCGGAGGTGTCCTCATTCTTCAGTGAACGGGGATTCTCCTCTTCTACCATAGATGAGGCTCTCACCTGGGTCTCTTCTATACCCCATGATTCTGCTCTCACTCCCCATCCCCCCACTTGTAACAAGGGCAGGGTTCCCCTTGTCCTCACCTTCCACCCTACCAGCCGTCACATGCAACAAATAATCCTCCTACATTTTTGCAACCTCCAACGGGATCCCACCACTGGCCACATCTTCCCATCTTCTCCCCTGTTTGTTTTCAGCAGAGACCGCTCCCTCCGTAACTCCCTGGTCAATTTGTCCCTTCCCATGCAAACCATCCGTTCTCTTGGCACTTTCCCTTGCAACCGCAAGAAATGCTACACTTGTCTCTTTGCCTCTCCCCTTGACTCCATTCAAGGACCTAAGCAGTCTTTCCAGGTGAGACAGAGGTTCACCTGCACCTCCTCCAACCTCATCTATTGCATCCGCTGCTCTAGGTGTCAGCTGCTCTACATCGGTGAGACCAAGCATAGGCTTGGCGATCGCTTCGTCCAGCACCTCCACTCGGTTCGCAATAACCAACCTGAACTCCCGGTGGCTCAGCACTTCAACTCCCCCTCCCATTCCGAATCCGACATTTCTGGCCTGGGCCTCCTCCATGGCCAGAGCGAGGCCCACCATAAATAAGAGGAGCAGCACCTCATATTTAGCTTGGGCAGTTTACACCCCAGCGGTATGAACATTGACTTCTCTAATTTCAGGTAATCCCTGCTTTCTCCTCCCCTTCTCAGCTCACCCTCAGCCCATTGTCTCTGCCTCCTTCTTTCTTCCTCCCGACGCTCCCCCCCCTCCCACCCTTCCCCCCACCCTCACATCAGTCTGAAGAAAGGTCTCGACCCAAAACGTAGCCTATTTCCTTCGCTCCATAGATGCTGCCTCACCCGCTGAGTTTCTCCAGCATAGTTGACTACCGATCTGCTTTGACTGCACTGATTAGAATGTGTTCAGGGAAGCAACAACAAGCCTCAATGAATAAACAAGACACCGTGGGATTATATGTCAGCTTTTGTGAGGACCCTTGCATTCCCACTAGGACCCGGATCAGGTTCAACAATGACAAGCCTTGGTTTACAGCAGAACTCAGACAGCTCCCCGGGGATGCAGACAGGAGCGGGGATGCAGACCTCTACAGGCAGGCCAAGTACAAGCTGAGAAGAGAAATCAGAGCTGTCAAGGAAAGGTACTCTGAGAAGTTGAGGAGCAAGTTCTCAGCAAATGACTCTTCTTCAGTGTAGAAGGGCTTGCAATGAATCACCAGCTACAAGAGGAAAATCCCCCGCTCCTTGGACAATCATCAGCTGACCAACAACCTGAACAAGTTCTACTGCAGGTTCGATAGACAGAAACATAACCCTTCTACCCCTTCCCTCCCTCCCCCCCCACTCCATCCCAATCACCACTACACACCCATTTACAGCCTGACTCCAGTCTGCAAAGACTGGGCCCTCCTCCACTTCCAACCCCCCACTTGCTGCCCAACATCAATCTGGCCACTTCTCCATCACTAACAATAGCAACTGAGGAGGTGGAAAGCTATTCAGGAGACAGAAAAAGCCGGAAATCTCCAGGACCGGACATTTCCCCCTCTACCCTCAAGCTCTGTACTGTCCCTGCCTGCTTCAAAGTCTCCATTATTGTTTCCGTACCCAAAAAAACAAGGATTAATGGTCTTGATGACTACAGGTCTGTCGCACTAACCTCTGTAATCATGAAGACCCTTGAAAGACTTGTGCTGACCCACCTGAAAAATATCACAAACCACCTGCTGGACCCCCTGCAGTTTGCATACCGGGCCAAAAGATTAGTGGATGATGCGGTCAAACTAGGCCTGCACTTCATCCTCCAGCAACTAGACCTATGGACCTATGCAAGGATTTGAAGAAGGGTTTCGGCCCGAAACGTTGCCTATTTCCTTCGCTCCATAGATGCTGCTGCACCCGCTCAGTTTCTCCAGCATCTTTGTGTACCTTATGCAAGTATTTTGTTTGTAGATTTTAGCTCTGCATTCAACACCATTGTGCCAGAGCTATTACACTCCAAACTCTCCCAGTTAACTATGCCGGAACCCCTCTGTCAGTGGATAACCTACTTCCTGACAGACAGGAAGCAGCATGTGAGGCTGGGAAAGCACATTCGGACCCGCTGACCCACATCATAGGAGCACCGCAAGGCAGCGTACTCTCCCGTCTCTATTGCAGATGTAACTTCAGCTCCACAGAGGGGTTCTACAAATGCGCCAATATTTAGGGCACATTGAATCTTGATCTATAAAGGGAAAATAATAAAGGGAGAGCAATAGATTCAAATAATGTCACGTGCTGTAATCTGGACACAGCACATTTGCTTAGTTTAGTTTAGTTTACAGGTACTGCGCGGAAACAGGCCCTTCGGCCCACCGAGTCTACGTTGACCAGCAATCCCCATACACTAGGACCATCCTAAACACTAGGGACAATTTATACTGATGGAATGATGTGGAAGCTTTGGAAAGGGTGCAGAGGAGATTTACGACACTGTTGCCTGGATTATAGGGGTATCAGCTAGAAGAATTTGGACAGGCTTGGATTTGTTTCTCTGGAATGCTGGAGATTACAGGGAGACCTGATAGAAGTATTTAATGACCTCAAAGATATTTTTAATGCTTTCCATGATGTCATTGGTTATATGTCTGAAGTGTTCTGACCCGAAACGTCTCCTATCCATCTTCTCCAGAGATTCCTTCCCTCCTGAGATGCTGCCTGTCCCACTGAGTTATTCCAGCTTTTTGTGTCTTCTCTGGGGATGTTGCCTGACATGCTGAGTTATTCCAGCATTTTGTGTCTATTTTCATCATATGTTATGATTTATAGTGGTAATATAATGTGTTAGTTACTTGACCAGTATCACAGATCTGGCCAGCCAAAATGTGTAGGAAAGAACTGCAGATGCTGGTTTACACCGAAGATAGGCACACAATGCTGGAGTGACTCAGCGGGTCAGACAGCATCTCTGGAGAAAAGGAATAGATGATGTTTCGAGTCGAGTCCCTTCTTCAGACATTTTATACCTCTAGTTTCCCTCTCCCTTGACAGTCTGAAGAAGGGTCTCGACCCAAAATTTCATCTATTCCTTTTCTCCAGATATGCTGCCAGACCCGTTGAGTTACTCCAGCACTTTGTGTCTATCATAATATCTCATCCAGCTCATTAATGTACTTCAGGGAAGGAAAGCTGCTGGCCTGACCTGGTTTGCTCTATATGTAACGCCACACCAACCAATTCTTTACTGCATTGCCTCAGCTCAGAGGCAAAAATCAATGCATGCTATCCAGCAATAAATATTTTTTAATGCAGTTCTCTCTCGGTGGCCTTGAAATCATCACGTAAATTATTTTTACTTTGTCAGAACAGTAGTCATTATAGTCACCAAGTTTCACTACTTTAATAATGGCTTTCATTGATTCAGTGAGTTGGGGAAGCCACCGTGAAGTGCAAAAGAGCTGGCCTTAATCGCAGACTGAAAAGTACCATGTGTAATCCTTTTTTATTACGACGAGATGATAGTAATTGGTACAACAGCTGTGGCCTTTACAGCAGTACAATAAAACTTCAAAATGCAATTATCCCAGCACAAACAATTTACACTGGTTAAGCTATGTTTCAACAAATGTCAGAACAAAATGAAGATGGATGAAAATGAATGTTTTTTGCCTGTCACATTTAAGTTACCTATGGCCAACATCACCTCTATATATCTGGGGAAAATAAAACTTCACATGATTTTCTTTCTTAACTTCAGAACCATTGAAGATAGAGGATGTACCACTCAAAGTGCTCACTATCCACACAAGATAAACATAACCCAGTCATTCTGCCTTTGGAAATTAAATTAGTTGGTATAAAATTAATATTATGTCGCAAGAAATTAATATTAGTTGATTTAACTAAAATACCACATTATATTGCCTTTGTACGATCTTTATGAACAGTTTTTGAACATATTGCTCACTTGACATCATTAATATTTGTCACTGAAACAGCTCCATAATATTTATTGTAACATTATTTACAATATCTAGCAATAGTATACAATCATAAAGTAATTCACATAATATTCAGGCTACTTATGACAAAAATTAATAATAGGGCTGATTTGATAATGCAAAGCAAAGTAAGTTGCAATGTTTGAATAAGTTAACGCTTTTTATTTGTTTATTTATTTATTTAATTTATGTTAGTGCTTCCAGAGCAAATTATGAATCTACTTTTATTGTATTGGCCCAGAAATTGCATTGAGAAGCAAAGCAACAGTTCTGCTGGACTCAAACAAACTTCGCCAAAAATGTGTGTGGTGAGTGGTGAGAAATGTCCCCTTTTCTAACATGTTGTGCTATCTGCCATCATTTCCAGGATATATTTGCTGTCATCATGTGGCCTGAGCAGTTAATCCCATTAAATAATTCTCTCTGTAACATACCAGTAAGGAAAATGTACAACATTTAAGCATTATTCATTTTTCATAATGCCAAATAAAATGTTTAACATTTGCATAAAACAGGCAGAATTATTATAACACATTTTTATTTGAAATTATATCCTGAAATATTAATCTGAGCAAATTACAAGTACATACATAAATGTAGCGTATTTGTATTTGTATTTGTATTTGAGAGTTTTCTAAGCAATTTTATGGCATGGCGTGCCTTTATTTAGAACTAATGCAAAAATGCATGATTTTTGAGGGTATCTCACAGCAAGACTAAAATAAAAGAGAATTTTGGAAATACTCAGTAAGTCATGTAACATCTGTGTAGCAGTTTAGTTTAGTTTAGTTTAGAGATACAGTGAGGAAACAGGCTCTTTGGCCCACTGCTCCACTCCGACCAACAGTCCCCACACATTAATACTATCCTACACACACTGGGGACAATTTTACATTTATAATTTTAACTAAGCCAATTAACCTACAAAATCTGTATGGCTTTGGAGTGTGGGAGGAAACCGAAGATCTCGGAGAAAACCCTCACAGGTCACAGGGAGAACGTACAAACTCCGTACAGACAGCACCCATAGTCAGGATCTAACCCGGGTCTCTGGCGTTGTAAGGCTACTATGCTACTTAACTGATAAGAGAAGGAAACAGTTAATGTTTCAACTCAATACTTTCATCAAAGAGGTCTGACAAGTAATCCTGGACCTGAATCCTTGATTCTGTTTCATTCAGCACAGAGTTTATCTGACCTGTTGAAAATTCCAGCATGTTCTGTTTTATTTCAGATATTCTGCTTTTGAAGTGTTCTTTTTGCTTTAGATTAAATAAATATTAATTAGCTAATAGCTTGAGTTCATATGAATGTTAGTAATTTCCCTTGACTCAGTTGCAGAAGGTAGTTATCAACACTGCCTGAGCAACACAGCTGAATCAACGATGGAAGCCTTGGTATTGTTGAATTAAACTACGTCCATGTGGAAATCCCCCAGTTGCTGTCAATTTCACCTTATAATATCAGTCAACGTTTACAATGTTTTTGCCTTTATTTCTCCATTAGAATGGGCAGAACAGATCAGTTGCAAGGCTTGCAGCAAATGCTGTTGGGGCAGTTCATTGGCACAGTGGTAGAGTTGCTGCCTTATGGCGCCAAAGACCTGGGTTCAATGCCGATTACGGGTGCTGTCTCTACGGAGTTTGCACGTTGTCCTTGTGACAATACGGGTTTTCTCTGGGTGTTCCAGATTTCTTCTACATTCCGAAGATGTGCAGATTTTAGGTTAATTGCCTTCTGCAAATTGTCCTTAGTGCATAGGATAGAAATAGTGTATGGGCAATTGATGTTTGGCATGGACTCAGTGTATCTCTAAAACTAAAACTAAACTAAGTAAATTCATTTAACAGAGTGGCATTGAAGGAGTTGACAGTAAGGCCTAATGCTATTTATTGCACTCTTGGGACAAACGGCCAGTTTGTATTGAGTTCAAAAAACTGCTCACACCAACAAGTCATGTGGTTGAGGATACATTGTTCTGCAGGACTCATTGAGAACCAAACAAAATGTGGTGAGGAATAGATAGACTTCTCTCCTGCAGCTCTTCCTTGTCTGAGGAGACAGTGGACTCAGGTCTCATAGATATTGCCATGAAAAGAAGGATACACATCGTAAAATATTATACTGCATTTCCACCTTGTACAGCATGTGTTGATTTTGTTCACTGGCTGAATTAGCAGCAGCAGCAGCAAAGGTTTTTTTTCCTCATTACAGAGATGAATGAAGCTTGCTGCAGTTTCACTTAAGACTGCAAGTATCTTTCCCAGGTACATTCCAAGCCAACAGAGACACACAAAACTGTAGATGTTAGACTCATGAGAACAACACCAATTGTTGGAGGAACACAGCAGATAAATCAATGGATATTTTAAAGCAGAGATTGACAGATTCTTGAATAGTATGGGTGTCAGGGGTTATGGGGAGAAGGCAGGAGAATGGGGTTGAGAGATAATGATAGATCAGCCATGATTGAATGGCGATGAAGACGATGGGCTGAATGGTCCAAATCTGCTCCAATCACGTATGAACTTATAAACTTATGAACATGGACAGGTGATATTTTGGGTCGGGATCTATCTTCAGACAAACCATCAGTCAGCATCTGCAGAGGAAATGGACAGACAAAGTTTAGCATTTAGATAACAGTAAGAGCAATTAGTTTATAGCTCAAGTCCGTGTCAATGCAACCTCAGTCTGCAGCAGAGTCCTGACCCAAAACATCGTTTATCCATTTTCACCAGTGATGTTGCCTGACCTGTTGACTTCGTCCAGCATGTTGCATTTCGCACTCCAGGGCAATTTGGTGTCGCCTTCACACTAAAAGTACTTATGCCACTAGCCGTGAGAAAAGCATGCATTCCATCCTTGGAGTATTCACAATTGCGTTAAAGGATGCCCGCAGAGTGGCTTCTGAAGCTGGATGTACCCATTTCGAACTGCTGGTCCACCAATCAGAAATAGACTAATAAGAAACTGCTGGTTTGCAAGAAAGCATTGCATGTCATGTCAGTAGTTTAGCTTACAAGTGGAAGTGTCAGGCTGCATGGGTGATCAAGAGTCAGTGTAGACTTGGTGGGCCAAAGGGCCTGTTTCCATGCTGTATCTTTAAGCTAAACTAAACTAAAATCTTGATATGCAGGTCATTAGATACTAGGAACCTATTGGCCTTCAGCCATATAACCATATAACCATATAACAATTACAGCACGGAAACAGGCCATCTCGACCCCTCTAGTCCGTGCCGAACACATAATCTCCCCTAGTCCCATATACCTGCGCTCAGACCATAACCCTCCATTCCTTTCCCATCCATATAACTATCCAATTTATTTTTAAATGATAAAAACGAACCTGCCTCCACCACCTTCACTGGAAGCTCATTCCACACAGCTACCACTCTCTGAGTAAAGAAGTTCCCCCTCATGTTACCCCTAAACTTCAGTCCCTTAATTCTCAAGTCATGTCCCCTTGTTTGAATCTTCCCTACTCTCAGTGGGAAAAGCTTTTCCACGTCAACTCTGTCTATCCCTCTCATCATTTTAAAAACCTCTATCAAGTCCCCCCTTAACCTTCTGCGCTCCAAAGAATAAAGCCCTAACTTGTTCAACCTTTCTCTGTAACTTAGTTGCTGAAACCCAGGCAACATTCTAGTAAATCTCCTCTGTACTCTCTCTATTTTGTTGACATCCTTCCTATAATTAGGCGACCAAAATTGTACACCATACTCCAGAATTGGCCTCACCAATGCCTTGTACAATTTTAACATTACATCCCAACTTCTATACTCAATGCTCTGATTTATAAAGGCCAGCACACCAAAAGCTTTCTTTACCACCCTATCTACATGAGATTCCACTTTCATGGAACTGTGCACAGTTATTCCCAGATCCCTCTGTTCACCTACATTCTTCAATTCCCTACCATTTACCATGTACGTCCTATTTTGATTTGTCCTGCCAAGATGTAGCACCTCACACTTATCAGCATTAAACTCCATCTGCCATCTTTCAGCCCACTCTTCCAACTGGCATAAATCTCTCTGTAGACTTTGAAACTCTACTTCATTACCCGCAACCCCACCTATCTTAGTATCATCTGCATACTTACTAATCCAATTTACCACACCATCGTCCAGATCATTGATGTACATGACAAACAACAGTGGACCCAACACAGATCCCTGTGGCACCCCACTCGTCACTGGCCTCCAACCTGACAAACAACCATCCACCATTACTCTCTGGCATCTCCCATTCAGCCACTGTTGAATCCATCTTGCTACTCCACCATTAATACCCAACCATTGAACCTTCTTAACCAACCTTCCATGAGGAACCTTGTCAAAGGCCTTACTGAAGTCCATATACACAACATCCACTGCTTTACCCTCATCAATTTCCCGAGTAACATCTTCAAAAAATTCAAGAAGATTAGTTAAACATGACCTTCCAGGCACAAATCCATGTTGACTGTTCCTAATCAGACCCTGTTTATCCAGATGCTTATATATATTATCTCTAAGTATTCTTTCCATTAATTTGCCCACCACTGACGTCAAACTAACAGGTCTATAATTGCTAGGTTTACTCTTAGACCCCTTTTTAAACAATGGAACAACATGCGCAGTACGCCAATCCTCCGGCACTATTCCCGTTTCTAATGACATTTGAAGCCCTGTTAATTTCTATGCTAATGAGTGTGTTGAATACAGATAACGACCAATAATTAATTTTAGACGAGATGATCAATGGCCTGATTAGATAGTCGTTTGAGGAGATTTTCTTAAAGGAGTGCAGTGACACAAGTGTGTAGGATATGTATGGGGCTGTCATATGCTGAGAGGTGCTGTCATATGATGAGAGAATGGAGCAGCTGGGCTTGTACACTCTGGAGTTTAGAAGGATGAGAGGGTATCTCATTGAACCGAATAAGATTGTTAAGGGTTTGGACACGCTAGAGGCAGGAAACAGGTTCCGATGTTGTGTGAGTCCAGAACTAGGGGCCACAGTTTAAGAATAAGGAGTAAGCCATTTAGAACGGAGACGAGGAAACACTTTTTCTCACAGAGAGTGGTGAGTCTGTGGAATTCTCTGCCTCAGAGGGTGGTGGAGGCGGGTTCTCTGGATGCTTTCAAGAGAGAGTTAGATAGGGCTTAAAAATAGTGGAATCAGGGGATATGGGGAGAAGGTAGGAACGGGGTACTGATTAGGGATGATTAGCTATGATCACATTGAATGGCGGTGCTGACTCGAAGGGCCAAATGGCCTACTCCTGCACCTATTGTCTATTCTCTATTGATATTGCTAGTGTATAGGGATTGCTGGTCGGCACAGACTCGGTGGGCCAAAGGGCCTGTTTCTGCACTGTATCGCTAAACTAAAGTAACTAAAGGTGCACTCCCAGTGGATGAATGCTGCTTCAGATATCACAAAAGAGAAAATGGAGATAAATAATTATGTATAGTTGGAAAGATATGTGTAAAAAATAAAGGGGGAAGATGTTAAATCCATATCATTGTTCATAATATATACATATATACATATATACATATATACATATATACACATATACACATATACACATACACACATATACACATACACACATACACACATATACGTATATACATATACGTATATACATATACGTATATACATATACGTATATACATATACGTATATACATATACGTATATACATATACGTATATACATATACGTATATACATATACGTATATACATATACGTATATACATATACGTATATACATATACGTATATACATATACATATACGTATATACATATACGTATATACATATACGTATATACATATACGTATATACATATATACATATACATATATACATATACATATATACATATATATACATATACATATATACATATACATACATATACATATATACATATACATACATATACATATATACATATACATATACACATATACATATATACATATACATATATACATACATATATACATATACATATATACATATACATATATACATATACATATACATATACATATATATACTAGACTAAGTGGGACCCGTTGGGTCCCAGCATCACACAGGAGGGCTGGTCATCCAATGCGATATTCCACCTCTCCACCAATTCTAAAATTGGTGGCCAGTTGGGGGTTGGGGGGGGGGGGGCTTTCTGGAGCTCTAGTATGGGTGTTGTGGGCTGAAGGGACTGGTTTCCAGAGGGCTAGTATGCAAATTGTGCGCCAAATGGATTCTTGGGCTGGCGTCTCAGTCAATCAAGCCTGTTGTGCTGGCAACTCACTCACTCACGGCTGGTGGGCTGGTAGTTGATTCACGGCTAATCCTTGAAATTCTATTTCAAGCAGGGTATAAGGCCACCAAATTCAAGTGCAGTTTCTAACCGCTTACCTAAACAGGAAGTAAGTGCATTTACAGTAGTGCCTTTCAACTTCAAGCCAATGCACTCACGCCACCATTTGCAGTAAGTAGTGCATTTCAACTTCATGACACCTTTTGCAGTAAGTAGTGCCTTTCAACTTCAAGCCAAAGCACCCAAGCCACCATTTGCAATAAGTAGTACCTTTCAACTTCAAGCCACAATTTGCAGTAAGTAGTGCCTTTCAACTTCAAGCAAATGCACCCACGCCCCCATTTGCAGTAAGTAATGCATTTTAACTTCAAGCCATTGCACCCCAGCCACCATCTACAGTAAGTAGTGCCTTTCAACTTCAAGCCACACCCAAGCCATTTGCAGTAAGTAGTGCCTTTCAACTTCAAGTCAAAGCTCCCAAGCCACCATTTGCAGTAAGTAGTGCCTTTCAACTTCAAGCCAAAGCAACCAAGCCACCATTTGCAGTAAGTAGTGCCTTTCAACTTCATACCACCATTTGCAGTAAGTGGTGTCTTTCAACTTCAAGCCACACCCAAGCCACACCAAGCTACCATTTGCAGTGTAGTGCCTTTCAACTTCTAGCCAAAGCAACCAAGCCACCATTCGCAGTAATAGTGCCTTTCAACTTCAAGCCAAAGCTCCCAAGCCTCCGTTTGCAGTAAGTAGTGCCTTTCAACTTCATGCCACCATTTGCAGTAAGTGCTGTCTATCAACTTCAAGCCACACCCAAGCCATCATTTGCAGTAAGTGGTGTCTTTCAACATCAAGCCACACCCAAGCCACCATTTGCAGTAAGTAGTGCCTTTCAACTTCAAGCCAAAGCAACCAAGCCACCATTTGCAGTAATAGTGCCTTTCAACTTCAAACCAAAGCTCCCAAGCCACCAATTGCAGTAAGTAATGCCTTTCAACTTCAAGCCAAAGCAACCAAGCCACCATTTGCAGTAATAGTGCCTTTCAACTTTAAGCCAATGCACCTACGCCCCCCATTTGCAGTAAGTAGTGCCTTTCAACTTCAAGCCACACCCAAGCCATCATTTGCAGGTAGTGCCTTTCAACTTCAAGCCACAATTTGCAGTAAGTAGTGCCTTTCAACTTCAAGTCAAAGCTCCCAAGCCACCATTTGCAGTAATAGTGCCTTTCAACTTCAACCCAAAGCAACCAATCCACCATTTGCAGTAAGTAGTGCCTTTCAACTTCAAGCCAAAGCTCCCAAGCCACCATTTACAGTAAGTAGTGCCTTTCAACTTCAAGCCAAAGCAACCAAGCCACCATTTGCAGTAATAGTGCCTTTCAACTTCAAGCCAAAGCTCCCAAGCCACCATTTGTAGTAAGTAGTGCCTTTCAACTTCATGCCACCGTTTGCAGTAAGTAGTGCCTTTCAATTTCAAGACCCACCCAAGCCAACCAAGGAGGAGGGGGGTAGTATGAACCATTTTAGAACCAATAAACATTTTTTTGTAAGCTTTAGAACGAATAGAGACAATTTTTTGCAAGCTTTAGAACAAATAGACATTTTTTTGCAAGCTTTAGAACCAATAGACATTTTTTGCAAGCTTTAGAACCAAAATACATTTTTTTGCAAGCTTTAGAACCAATAGATATGTTTTGCAAGCTTTAGAACCAATAGACATTGTTTTGCAAGCTTTAGAACCAATAGACACTTTTTTTGCAAGCTTTAGAACCAATAGAGACACTTTTTGTAAGCTTTAGAACCAATAGAGACACTTTTTGCAAGCTTTAGAACCAATAGACATTTTTTTTCAAGCTTTAGAACCAATAGATATTTTTCTGCAAGCTTTAGAACCAATAAACATTTTTTGCAAGCTTTAGAACCAATAGAGACACTTTTTGCAAGCTATAGAACCAATAGACATTTTTTGCAAGCTTTAGAACCAATAGACACATTCTGCAAACATTTTAGAACCACTAAGGGCACTTACATTTGAGTAGACATGTGTTCATTGTTATTCACAGCTCAAAGAAACGTGACCCTCTGCCTTCCTCCATCTCGAAGAGACTGTGTGGCACACCACTTCCTGGTTTTATAGTCCCTCCCCCCTGCCGCCAGCGGGGGCAGCAGAGAGAATGGGGAATTTTATAAAATCTCGGCACACATGCGGCGGAGGGGGGCTCTGAGCGATGTGGCCAAAAATGACGGCCGGAGGTGGCGGCGTTCTCTCGGAAATCGCAGCACAGATCGCCAAAACCGGTCAAGACCTATACTATGTCTATTGGTTCTAAAGCTTGCAGAAAAATGTCTATTGGTTCTAAAGCTTGCAAAAAAAGTGTCTATTGGTTCTAAAGCTTGCAAAAAAATGTGTATTGGTTCTAAAGCTTGCAAAAAGTATCTCTATTGGTTCTAAAGCTTGCAAAAAAATGTCTATTGGTTCTAAAATGGTTCATACCCCGCCCCCCTCCCTCTCTCCCCTCTCCCCTCCTCTTTGGTTGGCTTTGGCACTACTTACTACAAATGGTGGCTTGGGAGCTTTGGAGATTTGGCTTGAAGTTGAAAGGCACTATTACTGCAAATGGTGGCTTGGTTGCTTTGGCTTGAAGTTGAAAGACACCACTTACTGCAAATGGTGGCATGAAGTTGAAAGGCACTACTTACTGCGAATGGTGGATTGGTTGCTTTGGCTTGAAGTTGAAAGGCACTACTTACTGTAAATGGTGGCTTGGGAGCTTTGGCTTGAAGTTGAAAGGCACTACTTACTGCAAATGGTGGCTTGGTTGCTTTGGCTTGCAGTTGAAAGGCACTACTTACTGCAAATGGTGGATTGGTTGCATTGGCTTGAAGTTGAAAGGCACTATTACTGCAAATGGTGGTGGGAGCTTTGACTTGAAGTTGAAAGGCACTACTTACTGCAAATTGTAGCTTGAAGTTGAAAGGCACTACTTCCTGCAAATGATGGCTTGGGTGTGGCTTGAAGTTGAAAGGCACTACTTACTGCAAATGGGGGGTGTGGGTGCATTGGCTTAAAGTTGAAAGGCACTATTACTGCAAATGGTGGCTTGGTTTCTTTGGCTTGAAGTTGAAAGGCACTACTTACTGCAAATGGTGGGTTGGGTGTGGCTTGATGTTGAAAGACACCACTTACTGCAAATGATGGCTTGGGAGCTTTGAAGTTGAAAGGCACTACTTACTGCAAATGATGGCTTGGGTGTGGCTTGGGTGTGGCTTGAAGTTGAAAGACACCACTTACTGCAAATGATGGCATGAAGTTGAAAGGCACTACTTACTGCAAAGTGTAGCTTGAAGTTGAAAGGCACTACTTCCTGCAAATGATGGCTTGGGTGTGGCTTGAAGTTGAAAGGCACTACTTACTGCAAATGGGGGGCATGGATGCATTGGCTTAAAGTTGAAAGGCACTATTACTGCAAATGGTGGCTTGGTTGCTTTGGCTTGAAGTTGAAAGGAACTACTTACTGCAAATGGTGGCTTGGTTTCTTTGGCTTGAAGTTGAAAGGCACTACTTACTGCAAATGGTGGGTTGGGTGTGGCTTGATGTTGAAAGACACCACTTACTGCAAATGATGGCTTGGGTGTGGCTTGAAGTTGAAAGACACCACTTACTGCAAATGGTGGCTTGGGAGCTTTGAAGTTGAAAGGCACTACTTACTGCAAATGATGGCTTGGGTGTGGCTTGGGTGTGGCTTGAAGTTGAAAGACACCACTTACTGCAAATGATGGCATGAAGTTGAAAGGCACTACTTACTGCAAATGGTGGCTTGGGAGCTTTGACTTGAAGTTGAAAGGCACTACTTACTGCAAATGGAGGCTTGGGAGCTTGGGCTTGAAGTTGAAAGGCACTATTACTGCGAATGGTGGCTTGGTTGCTTTGGGTTGAAGTTGAAAGGCACTACTTACTGGAAATGGTAGCTTGGTGTGGCTTGAAGTTGAAAGACACCACTTACTGCAAATGGTGGCATGAAGTTGAAAGGCACTACTTACTGCAAATGGTGGCTTGGGAGCTTTGACTTGAAGTTGAAAGGCACCTCTTACTGCAAATGATGGCTTGGGTGTGGCTTGGGTGTGGTTTGAAGTTGAAAGGCACTACTTACTGCAAATGGTGGCTTGGATGCAATGGCTTGAAGTTAAAAGGCATTACTTACTGCAAATGGTGGCTTGGATGCATTAGCTTGAAGTTAAAAGGCATTACTTACTGCAAATGGTGGCTTGGGTGCATTGGCTTGAAGTTGAAAGGCACCACTTACTGCAAAAGGGGGCATGAAGTTGAAATGCACTACTTACTGCAAATGGTGGCGTGGGTGCATTGGCTTGAAGTTGAAAGGCACTACTGTAAAAGCACTTACTTCCTGTTTGCACTGTATATTGATTTTAGATAAAACGCTACCACTTACGGATGTGATTTTTGGCCATCTTACTCAGTCCCCCTCCGCTGAGCAGGTGCAGAGAATTCTTCCCATCAATGAAAAATAAAAGTGTTATTAGTTTTTTTTTAAATGTTGAGAATCTCTCTCCTGTCAATCACTCCATGAAAACCACACCTTTTCCGGTGGGGGGGGGGGGGAGGGGTTATAAAACCCGGAAATGTGGGTGTGGCTCAGTCTCTGCAAGATGGAGGAGGGAGAGGTCACAACTCGCTCTTTAGTGGCTTTGCACCCTACTTCAAATGGTATGAAACTGCACTTGAATTTGGTGGCCTTGCACCCTGCTAGAAGTGGTAAGAAACTGCACTTGAATTTGGTGGCCTTATACCCTGCTTGAAATAGAATTTCAAGGATTAGCCGCAAATCAACTACCAGCCCACCAGCCGTGAGTGAGTGAGTTGCCAACACAACAGGCTTGATTGACTGAGACGCCAGCCCAAGAATCCATTTGGCGCACAATTTGCATACTAGCCCTCTGGAAACCAGTCCCTTCAGCCCACAACACCCATACTAGAGCTCCAGAAAGCCCCCCCCCCAACTGGCCACCAATATTAGAATTGGTGGAGAGGTGGAATATCGCATTGGATGACCAGCCCTCCTGTGTGATGCTGGGACCCAACGGGGTCCCACTTAGTCTAGTACTATATATATAGACAATAGACAATAGACAATAAGTGCAGGAGTAGGCCATTTGGCCCTTTGAGCCAACACTGCCATTCAATGTGATCAAGGCTGATCATGGTAACATATAATTATAATAAACATGCTTTCTCTTGCTCAAATAAATAGAAAAATCACATTAAATTGCTAAAATATAGATAATCAAAGAACACAGCAAAAACAACAATTTGAAAGGCTTCAATTTGGTTTTGTCATACTCCTCAATTTATTTTTCAAAGTAGACTACATTGCAATTTCTGACCCAGCCAAATTTAATGTGAAGTACAAATAGCATTTATAAGAAACATAACTCAGGAAATTGGTTATATAATTTCCTCTGAATAATTGAAGTTCTTCAGACAGTAGCTTGTAGGTTATTCCACTGCATTTCTGTTTATCTCAGAGAATGCAGAAGAGGGGGACGTGGTTATTTTTCCATTCGGATTGCCATGACTTTCATCTGTTTCTGAAACCTGATAATTTGTAGTTGCTGAAGTTTAATCATCCATTTATGCGGACAAAGATCATCATAGAAGTTTTCACCCTACTTCTGTGATGCCATAATCCCCTCAATACTTCATAACATAAGATGCCAACGAGATGTAAAGTGAAAAATGAGTTGAATAATAAATCCATCTGTGAAGTCTACATCTGTCAATATTAACGCATATAAATCATCTTGTCAATCCTGTCATATAATACTTAAAATATATTTTTCTATGTTTCAGAAATCGACAACCCATACATATTTTAATTATTTCTCTTTTTACCTTCATTTCTTTTATCACTCATTCACTGAGGTGGGAGGAGGAATAATTTATCCTTTGTTCTTGTGCAGAGACTGCTAATCATTTGACTTACAACAAGGTAATTTACCACTCATCTTATTTTCCTTTGGTGTCTGATTCTACTTCCCCATTCATATTTTATTTTCCCACTGTCTTTGTCTGCGTTACTTCAGGCTACAGATGAGGACAATTGTGTTGTGCAGTGGCAGTATAAACCTTCAGTGTTTCAAGTGAGAAATGGTGAATGATAATACCCCTGTCCCACTTAGGAAACCTGAACAGAAACCTCTGGTGACCCACAGGATCTTTGCTTCCGACCGCACACACACACACATCGCGAAGGTGGAGGCCGTGGACAGCGGAGGAGCGCTGTCAGCGCGATGAAGAGGACGGTAAACGGCTGCCACAGAGCACGGTAAGTCCTTGAGAGAGCGCGGGAGGGAGAGAGAAAAGGGGAGAGGGGGAGAGAGAAGGGGGAAGAGAAGGGGGGAGAAAGGGAGAGAGAACGGGAGAGAAGGGGGAAGAAGGGGGGGGGGGGGGTAGAAGGAGTGGAGAGTTTTAAGAAGTTTAATAAAGTTAGCGGGCATTTTACCTTCCGGCAGATCTTCTAGGTCCTGAAAACCAAAGATCCTATAGGATCTTTGCTGAAAACTCCAATGAGCCAATCAAAATGGCCGGTCAGTGAAGGAGATTGTCTTCGACTGCGTGTAAGTAAATAGCGGCCCCCACTCCACTGGCGTCGACCAAATGGCAACCTAATTTTAGTAGAGGCAGGTTTTGATTTTGTTGAAATGTCAACTACGTGGAAACCACTTTCGACCATTAGGGAGAGTTACCAAAACCTCCGGGAACCTCACGGAAACCTTGGGTGGGGCGCAAGGTCACCAGAGGTTTCTGTTCAGGTTTCCTAAGTGGGACAGGGGCAAGAACGGCGAGTGGGGGAGGGGCAAGAACGGAGACGAGGAAACACTTTTTCTTAGAACGGAGACGAGGAAACACTTTTTCTCACAGAGAGTGGTGAGTGTGGAATTCTCTGCCTCAGAGGGCAGTGGAGACAGGTTCTCTGGATGCTTTCAAGAGAGAGCTAGATATGGCTCTTAAAAATAGCGGAGTCAGGGGATATGGGGAGAAGGCAGGAACGGGGTACTGATTGGGGATGATCAGCATTGAATGGCGGTGCTGGCTCGAAGGGCCAAATGGCCTACTCCTGCACCGATTGTCTATTGTCTATTGTCTATTGAAATCTAATTTATTTGCTTAACTTGCAGGACTCCAAAACATTTGAAATATGGTGTTCTCTGCAGTAGTGATCGCCGGTAAAATAAACCACTGAGAAAGGATTAGATAAATACTTCAAAAGCCCAAACATCAAGGGCCGATTTTGTTTAACGTTACAAAGTTGTTCAGTTTCTCACAATATACAGTCAAAAGTCTAAGTTATACCACAACATATTTTTACAATCTGATGTACAACAATGAAAATATGCTTGGAACTATGGTTGCGAAATTCTATAGGCTATCCTTGGTTATTTTAAGGGTTTTCGTGCAGTCTGGTGTTATATACTGAAAACAAAAGCATTTGCTGCGGTACTGCAAATGGATGCAACTCAGATTAATAGCACACATTGATTTAAATTTCAAACCAAAGGACAACTGTTCAAATGCATATGGTATATCTCATCCCTCAGAATCCTCTCCGGTAACATTCTTACCACAGATGTTAGGCTTATTGGTCTATTTTTCTTTGCAATCTTCTTAAATAGAGGCACATCATTATTCACACTCCAGTCTTCTAGCGTCACTCCCATGTCTAATGATGATTCATATATTTCAGCTCCTGCAATTTCTACCCAAGCTTCCTACAGTATCCTTGGATATACCTGATAAGGCCCTGCAATTAATCTACCTTTAGGACATCCAACATCTCCTCACCTTCAATACAGACTGCTCTCAAGACATCACCATTAACTTTCCCAAGTTCACTCATCTTCATGTCTTTCTCCACTGTGAAAACAGAGGAGAAACATTCAACAAGGACCTTGCCCATCTCCCGTGGCTCTCCAGCTCTACTTATAGATTACCATTTTGTTTTCTGAGGGGCTCTATTGTCTCTCACAATCACAATCACAATAATATTTTAGTAGCCAAGTATGTTTTCCAACATGCAAGGAATTGCATTTGCCAAGTCAGTCATACAAATAAAAAGCAAAGGAACACATAACATACATTTTAACATAAACATCCACCACAGTGACTCCTCCACATTCCTCACTGTGATGGAAGACAAAAAAAAAGTTCAAATCGCTTCCCTTCTTTGCTCTCCCGAGGTCAAGGGCCTCGAGCCCTCCATGGATGAGACGATCTTGACTCCCGTAGCCGGTGGTGTTTGGGCCCTCCGCATTGGGGCGATCAGCTGCTGGGGAGATGTCAGTTCCCCCGGGCAATCGAACCCCGCGTCGGATCTGGTCGAACCTCTGCGTCGTTGGAGCTCCCAACTAGCTTCTCCCAAGACTGCGAGCTCTCAATGTAAAGTCCGCAGGCTGCAGTTCCAGTGATCCCTGGCAAGGGATCGACTCCAATGTTAAGTCCACGACCCACGGTAGGGCTCAAGTCAGTCCGAGGAGGCCTCCAGCTCCATCGATGGTAGGCCGCAGTGCGACCGGGGATGCGATCCGGAAAATAACCGCATCTCCGGCAAGGTAAGAAACTGAAAAAAGTTTCCTCCGACCCCTCCCCCCACATAAACAAACCGAATAACATTTACACACACTTTTAACACACACTAAACATTTTTAAAAAGATGAAAAAACAGACAGACTGTTGACAGGGCTGCCAATCGTTCGGCATCCCTGGAGTTACCCTTTTTCTCTTAAATATACTTAAAACACCTCTTTGGATTCTCCTTAATCATTTCTGTCAAAACTATTTACACTACCCATTGTACTTGTGTATGACTTGAATGAACTCATAGATAGCATGATTTAACTGGGTAGAATGCAAACAAAAATGTTGACAGTATCTCAGTACACGTGACAATACTAACAACAATTCATTGATGTATTGAAAGAGGAAACCAACATCCTAAGATTAGATTATTAACTAGTCCCAATCTCATCTCCATTGAAAATTAATTGTGTACAACGTCTGTAAATGTTTTTTTTATTATCCCAGACACAAAACTAGATGATATTTTAACAACAGAAAAAATAGGAATCATACTAGACTAAGTGGGACCCATTGGGTCCCAGCATCACACGGGAGGGCTGGTCACCAACGCAATATTCCACATCTCCACCAATTCTAATACTGCTCACCAGTGGGGTGGGGGGGGGGGGTGCTGTCTGTTGCGCTAGTATGAGTGTTGTGGGCTGAAGGTACCGGTTTCCAGAGGGCTAGTATAGACATTGTGGGCCGTATGGATGCTTGGGTAGGCATCCAACTGTTGCAACAAATTTATAGTTCATCCCCCTGCCGCCTGCGGGGGCAGCAGAGAGAATGGGGAATTTTGTAAAAACATTAATATATCTCTCATCTTTCTTCGACGGAAAAAATCCTCCGCACTCATACGGCGGAGGGGGGCTCTGAGCGAGGTGGCCAAAATGACAGCCGTAGGTGGCAGCGTTCTCTCGGAAATCGCAGCACAGTCGGCCAAAAGCGGTCATGATCAGAGATTTAGTAATATAGATAGATGCATGTCAGGCAGCACCTATGGAAGGAGAAACTGGTCGGTTGGGGCGCTGCGAGTCGGCTGCCCTGCCAGCAGCGTATTCGTTGTTTCAACATTTTTGGGGGGGGGGGAGGGAAGAGGGGGGGGGGAAGGAAGGGGGGAACTGCTTTTGGTCGCCTCCTCGATGGAGAGGCAACTTTTTCCATGTCGCCTCCCTCACGGCCTAACAGCATGGATTGGAGCGGCCTATCCCGGAGTCGGGCCCAAAGCTTCAGCAGCGGGAGCAGTGTGGACTTTTCCATCGTCGAGCGGGTGAACCCTTGCCGGGGGTCGCCAGAGAGGAGTGCTCCGATCACTGGCCTGGTGATTTTGGCATCATGGGACTGCGGTCTGCAGAGCTTCTAGCCACGGGCGTGGCGTGGACTTACCATCTGGAGTCTGGGTTCCCTTGCCGGGGATTGCCTGAGAAGAGCTCTGACCCCCAGCCTGTGGCCTATAACATTCTGAAGCCGCGGTCTCCGGTAGGAAAGTGGCCAATTAGGGCACTCCAAGCCGTGGAGTGTGTTTGACCATCCCAACATCGGAGGTTTGATCATCCCGACAAGAGGGCCTGTACATCGGGCCATCCATAGCAGTGACTACGGAGGGTTTATGGCCCCAACCACAGATGCACAAAGGAGGGGGACCTACTGAACTTTGTTGCTTTCGTTTGTGTTCTATTCTATTGTGTATTGTGTGTTTTTTTAAATGTATCGCTGCTGGCAAATTCGTTTCACTGCACCTTCGGGTACATGTGACGAATAAAATTGACATTGACTTTGAGATAACCTTTCACGTTATGAATCAAATGGAAGATTTCTACATGCCATTCAGCCTTCAGTGTACTATTCCATGAGAACCGTAGTGCTCTCTCATTGTATCATGTTCAGTCCCTGTGGCCAGACTGTTTAGTTTCAACAACACTGGAATACAAAGAAATGGAATTAGTGTTGTAGCAGTAAATAGTTCTGTTTGAACCCCATCTTCAGTATTGCATCCAGTGTCTACTGCACCCCTCAGGAAACATGGTGTCATGGAGACACAGGGAACTGCAGGGGGTTGGAATCTTGCGTAGAACAGAAAGTGTTGGAGCAACTCAACGGGTCAGGCAGTATCTCTCGATGCTTGCTTAGAACAAAAAGCACTGGAGTAACTATTGTGTAGAACTCAACATATTGGAATAACTTCTTGCATAGAACACAGGAAGGCACAGTGGTGCAGCAGTACAGTTCCTGCCTTAGTGTGCCAGAGACACGGGTTCCATTTTGAGGACGGATGCGGTTTGTATGAAGTTTGTATGTTCTCCCTGTGACCGTGTGGGTTTTCTCATGGTGCTCCAGTTTCTACCCACACTCCATAGACATACAGGTTTGTAGGTTAATTGGTTTTGGTAAAATTGTAAATTAATAATAATAATAATACATTTTATATTTAATGGGCGCCTTTCATACAAAATCTCAAGGACACCTTACATAGTAATCGGAATAAAAACATATAATCGGAGTAAAACAAGTAATTAAAGACATCACAATGACACAAATTAAAAACAGAATTCAATCCAAAAACAGAAAATCAAAAACACAGTGTGAAGAGAGAGCAGCGGCAACCAATTCGTGCCAGCGTCCACTCTCCCTTCACGGCAGCCATCTTGGACACAGACCTACAAGACTACAGTTAGACAAAAAAAAATAAAAAAATCATCCCCCCACAGTGGATAGCACTGTGGAGGAAGGCACAATGTCCAGTCCCCACCCCATGTTCACCCCAAAGTCAGGCCTATTGGGGCCACCACAGTTGCCTCTACGGAGGCCCGATGTCCCTGGCCGTTCTCACCGGGTGGTCTTGCCCCGGCGTCGGGAGAGTCCTTTCGGCGGCTGGGCCACTTGGAACGGCCGCTTCTTGGTTGGAGCCCGCGGCTGCTGAAGCCGACAAGGCCGCGCCGGTTTGGAGCTCCTGGGCTCCAGATGAAAAAGTCGGCGACCGCTCTCCTCACTGCCGCCTTGCCGCCTCTACGCACGCCGCCTCTCCGCTCCGCAAACCCGCAGCCCGGAGATGTTGCTCACGGCGGTCCAGCTCGCCAGAGCTCCAGCGCGGCGACCCAGGCAAGGCATCGCCCGCTCCGCTCCGCTCCAGCGCTCCAGTGCTCCAATGCAGTGCCGCCACGCAGGCCGAGGTGCTGGGTGGTTCCCGCCAAGAAACGGCGCTCCAAGCCCGCTGGTAGGCCACGACGAGGGGTCGACGGGCAGCCCGGAAAAAAGGCTGCCACACCGACCAGGTAGGGACCTATAAATAAAGTAACACCTACCCCCCCACATTAAAAGACCATATCCCCTACAAACAAAAAAACAGGACTCACTAAAAACTAGAAAAAAAACGAATTTAAGACGGACGGCTGCTGCTAACAGCCGTTCACCAAGATGGCTCCTCCTCGATTGTGTTCTATGTATTCTATATAAATTGTCCTAAGTATGTAGGATAGACTTTTATCGACTTTAGACTTTAGAGATACAGAGCAGAAACAGGCCCTTCAGCCCACGGAGTCCACGCTGAACAGTGATCACCCCCTACTCTAGCACTATCCTACACACAGGGAACATACAGTGCTTCTCCTCCCTCTCCCTCTCCCTCTCCCTCTCCCTCTCCCTCTCCCTCTCCCTCTCCCTCTCCCTCTCCCTCTCCCTCTCCCTCTCCCTCTCCCTCTCCCTCTCCCTCTCCCTCTCCCTCTCCCTCTCCCTCTCCCTCGCATAGGCCACTGACAAATGTCTTCCACCTCACTCAGTTGTTGGCAGTTCTTTCGAGATCTCCGCAGTTGAGCCCACTCTCAGACACTTCTGTCTGGACACCTCTTCTCTAGCTGTTCCTGGTGCGACCTCTTTTCCTTTTTCCTTGGGGTTTCCATTTCAGGGCTTGCTGGGTGATGTTGGCAGGTTTTCTGAGGGTGTGAAGGGCCTGTTTGCACGCTGTGTCTTTAAAGTCTAAAGTAAACTCCAAAGAAATACAGTGTCCTTTGATTCAGTCTAAAAGTTAATTCAAAGACTAATTGCATAGCCTGGGTTTAATTACCCTTGTTCGTTTTTCTGTAGATTTCCCTCCGTGAATATTGAAGTTTAAGCAGTGATTCACAATGAAGTGAATATGATCAAAGGCTTTGATTTAGAAAATGGAAAGAAACTTCTTCCTCTAATGGAATAACCCTGAACCAGAAAACATAACTTTGAAATTAAAGCTAAACTGGTTAAGGGTAATGCTTGTGAAAATCTAGAAATTCCACTCTCTGAAGGTATCAGTGTGAGACTAAATGACATATTTACAACTGGGAGAGATAGATGTTGTTAGGTAAGTGTTGCAGAACTAAGATAGGAAGATGGATTTAAGAGAAAAATTAGCCATCATTTTATAATCAAATATCAGAACATACTCAAAAGTTTGAATGGCTGAATCTCGTTACTATCCCCAGGAGTTTCAGGTCACTCCCCCCCCCCCCTCCCAAACTGTATATCTACTCCCACCTCTGGTGAGACTATCCTGTTACAATGGCAAGAGATGATAGTCTTGGATGTTGCATGGCAAGACACAATGCTATACATTCAATTACCTTGCGAGTCACATTTCCTTCCAGCTGAGCATCAATCATCAGGTGAAGAATGGATACAAGTAACTGCAGGTGCTGGAATCTTACATAGAACACAAAGTGCTGGAGTAACTCAATCAGTCAGGCAGCATTTCCGGAGGACCAGTTGAGGAAGAATATCTACAGATAATTTATTATTATTATTATTAAAGCTTTATTTCAGACACAGGTCCATATAACACATCAAACAGTACAAAGAATTACAAAGATACATTAAAAAATTGCATATTAGCCTAAAATATATATAAGTTATTGCATCAATGCCGTCTTAGCCTAGAAGTGAATCTATAGCAGCTTTTCAGAGGGCTGACTAGGGCTTCAATTATGTGGTTCTCTGATTTGTCCAGGCGACACATAAAACTAAACATCAGCTGTCTTAAGAGTGCCTCACAGGTTGGCACTCTAGTGGACACAAACAATTGACTGGCACTATGCCACCTAGGGACACGAAGTAGCAACCTCATTGCATCATTGTATGCAACCTTAACCCTCTGCATACTCTTTTTCTTATAATTAGACCACAATTGAGCAGTATATAACGGTGTGATGTAGGTTCTGAACAGGGAACACTTCACAGAATCAGAGCACATATAAAACTTCCTTATAAGCATGTTGGCTTGAAGATAAATTTTACAGCGCTGTCGGTAGAGGTCTTTGTCATCCTTCCAGTCATCAGATATGACATGACCTAAGTATTTAATTTCCTCACACACAGCAAGAGGACTGTCTGACAAATAAAAGGTCGGAAAAGTTGATTCCCTGTCCTCAGCGCTTCTAATTACCATTATGCGGCTTTTCTTAGCGTTATACTTAATGTCATAATCAAGGCCATACTGAGAGCACACCTTCAGCATCTGCTGCAGCCCAGCACTATATGGACAGAGCAGGACCAGGTCATCTGCATACATCAGATGATTAACAATACTGTTGCCCACAAGACAGCCAGTTTTTAGCCTATTTAACTGATTTGACAATTCGTCCATATAAACATTAAATAAAATAGGAGACAAAATTCCTCCTTGCCGCACTCCGTTACTAACACAGAATGGAGCAGATACAACATTGTCCCATTTAACGTAAAACGTTTGATGGGCATACCAGAACACTAAGATTCTCACTAAGAATTTAGGGGCACCTCTATTTAGCAATTTTACAAACAAGTGTTCATGGTTAATTCTATCAAATGCCTTGGACGCATCAATAAAACATAGGAATACAGATGAATTCAGGCTTGTGTACCTGAACACAATCTCTTTAAGAGCATAGATACACAGGTCAGTTCCATGTTTTCTTTTGAACCCAAACTGATTGTCAGTAGTAAGGACATACATTTCTAGCTTTGTCAGCAGTATTCTCTCCAGTACTTTAGATAAGATACTGGCTAGTGCAATAGGTCGGTAATTATCAATACTGTTGAGCCTACCAGCCTTATCTTTAATCACAGGCACTAGCATTACAGACATAATATCATTTGGCAAGACACCATGAACCAGACAGCCATTAAAGCACATGGAAAGCAAAGGGCAGAGCTTATAGCTGGCATATTTTAGATGTTCTGCAGTAATGCAGTCCATACCACAGGCTTTGTTGTTATCCAACATGTTAATGGCATCATATACATCAGCTGCCCTAACTACCATATCTACAGAGAGATCAATAAGTTCATGATTGATTCTAACTGGGTTACTTTTAACACAGTTAAAAAGGTTACAGTAGTGCTCACGCCAACCCTCAGCTATTTTTTCTGGGCTACTAACACCTTCTCTTTGGTGGTGTGTATAAAATATAATTGCAGCAGAAAAGCATAAATTGCCTCCCAGGGCAGCAGTGGCTTTTAAAAGTATTGAAATACTCCTGAGGCTTTCAAATGAAAGGGAATGATATGGTTTTCTGCCATCTGGTACTGCGGTCATTTATTGATGATCCTGCTGTGTTTTGTGAATCAAATGGCAGATGTAACATATAGTTTGCCGGCTGCATTTCAGTCTTTTAAGGACTATTCCTAGAGGTCCAAAGAGCTATCTTATTGTGTGGTCATAAGATCATAAGGAATACGAGTAGAATTAGGCCATTTAGCCCATCAAGTCTACTCCGCCATTCAATCATGGCTGATCTATCTCTCCCTCCTAATCCCATTCTCCTGCCTTCTCCCCATAACCTCTGACACCTGGACTAATCAAGAATCTATCTATCTCTGCCTTAAAAATATCCACTAACTTGGCCTCTACAGCCTTTTGTGGCAAAGAATTCCACAGATTCACCCCTCTCTGACCAAATAAATTTCTCCTCGTCTCCTTCTTAAAAGAACGTCCATTAATTCTGGTGTTCACTGCCAGTGCAGCTTGACATTCGAGTAAAGTCTCCTTCTCTCACTCTCAAGCTTTTTGATTATTTGTGAAAACCAGCAAAGGCTCCTACATGTATTCTGTGTGAATGTAAACACTACTGTAGATAACTGGATTCCGAAAGAACATTCAAGCCCCATTGCTGCACTTGGCAGGCTGGAAACCTCTTTAGCTGTTCTTATATCTTATACCAACATAAAGGCAGTATTGATTTATAACTATCTTTTTTGTTTAGTGGAAACTAAAATTCATAATAAAAATTACTCTGCAGAAGGATATAAATCACACCATAAAATGTCATTATTGTAAGTAATGACACTTTTAAAGAACTGTGATTTTCTGATGGAAATATTATGGTATATATTATGAAGCTGTTTGAAGTAATTGTCATTGTGCAAACTGTTGTATTTAATTATTTACTTTGGAAGTCATCTAAAAAGTTTCCCTTTCACTTTTTCTCTGTGTGCTTCTGGCCTGAGATGATTGATGGATCCCCATTATCTTTGTAAAATGACATTCACCAGAGATTGTAATGGCAGCTTCTGTACATTTTGTTTTCTTCATCATAATTTTTCGAGTTTGAAGATGAATGCAGTCAACACTACTGAGAATAGATGAAATGTCCTTTTGTGGTCAATGATTACATTTGGCAGAAGATAGACACAAAAAGCTGGAGTAACTCAGCAGGACAGGCAGCATCTCTGAAGAGAAGGAATGGGTGACGTTTTGGGTCGAGACCCTTCTTCAGACTGAGAGTCAGGGGAGAGGGAGACATAGATATATGGAAGGGTAAGGTGTGAAAACGAGAGATCAAAGGGGATGAGGTTGAAGGAAAATGTAGAAGGGATCATTGTAAGCTATGGGGAAGATGACAACGAGGTATACAATCAGTAACATTTAATAATTTGATCAAATTTAATCAAAAATTTACTTCATATCAATTAACATTTGTAAAATTTGTGTAGCCCTGTATTGATCTGACATTTTGGGGTCATGATTAAGTTTTGCACTAAATTATCCTCAGACTAGAAGGTTTAGTCAGCTTCCTTTATTTTATAACTGTGCGTGATGTAATAATGCTTTGAGTTTTAATATCAGGCATTTTGTTTTGTTGGCAAAGCCAATGTCATCGTTTACATGAATTTTGCTACACCTGCCAAAATTCACATCCAAAATATACATTTTCAGTGGTTTAGGAAAGAGCCATTTTGATCATATTAGATTAGATTAAACTTTAAAAAATATATGATCAGATAATATGATCAGATTATAAATAACCTGCCAAAATATGCATTTGTGTGGAAGGGACAGGAAAGAATGATGATTGGAGATATAATGTAGCAGGTTCTTAGTAATTTTACACCTCTTCTATTTTCCAGAACTATTTCCAGTGGACCATTTAAATTTGGTGTGAGTGTGGCTGTTTAGCCTGTTTGTGTGTGTGTGTGTGTAAGTGCTTGTATGTGCTTGTATGTGTGTGTGTGTGTGTGTGTGTGTGTGTGTGTGTCCTTGTGTATGTGTGTGTGTGTGTGTGTGTTTCTGTATTTGTCTGTGTAAACATGTGTGTGTGTGTGCGCGAGTGTGTGTGTGCGAGTGTGTGTGTGTGTATGGGAGTGAGTGTGTGTGTTGTTTCTATGTGTGTGTCTGAGTAAACATGTGTGTGAGTGAGTGTGTGTGCGTGCATGGGTGCATGTGATTTGTTTTGCCTGACTTTAGTATGATTGTGTGTACCACCACGATACGGAGATGTGCTGCAGCCAAGAATGAGAACAGGAGAGCTTGCTCAATCTCTCCTATAGGGCCTGTCCCACTAACGCAACTTTTCAGTGACTGTCTTCGACCTTCAAGCTCGAGGCACTCGCCTGAAAAACCTCGAGCTGGATCGACCGTCAGTGATGAAACCGCGAGCTGAATCGACCGTCTGCGCACACACACGCACGCACACACACACACACACACACACACACACACACACACACACACACACACACACACACACACACACACACACACACACACATCGCAAAGGCGGGGGCCAGGGAAAGCGGGGGATCGTTGTCTGAAATTCATACCCGCGATGAACAGGAAGGTAAAAGATGGCTGGCACAGTAACGGTAAGTCCTTTAGAGAGCGTGGAGGGGTGGGGGGGTGGAGAAGGGGAGAGAGGGGGAGAGAAGGGGGGAGAAGGGGGGAGAAGGGGGGGGGGAAGGAGGGGAGAAGGAGTGGAGACACTTTTAAGATGCCAGACACATTTTAATAAAGTTTAGCGGGCATTTAACATTACCGGTCGGTTTACTTACCTTTCTTTTCCCAACGGGTTTTACCTTCGACTACCTTCGATTAACTTTGATTGCCTTTGATTACCTACAATAACATTACAACCTACTAAACCTATTTAAAAAAATATCGATTTTTTCCACAGCTAACTTTTTTTACTCGTGGGCATTTTTAAGCATGTTGAAAAATACGCCGTGACCTCGCTGAGGCCTCGAGTACGCGGGGACTCAGACTGGAGCATGAAGGAGAGTTATAAAGACCTCCTTGGACCTCGTGTCGACCATGCTGCGAGTATGAGTCGAGGGCAAACTCTTGTAAACTCGCTAATTAGGTCGCCGCAGTGGGACAGACCCTTAAGGCTCAGGCCATCAAGTCATAGAAACATAAAAAATAGGTGCAGGAGGAGGCCATTCGGCACTTTGAGCCAGCACCGCCATTCATTGTGATCATGGCTGATCGTCCCCTATCAATAACCCGTGCCTGCCTTCTCCCCATATCCCTTGACTACACTAGCCCCTAGAGCTCTATCTAACGCTCTTAAATCCATCCAGTGACTTGGCCTCCACTGGCCTCTGTGACAGGGAATTCCATAAATTCACAACTCCCTGGGTGAAAAAGTTTTTTCTCACCTCAGTCTTAAATGACCTCCCCTTTATTCTAAGACTGTGGCCCCTGGTTCTGGACTCGCCCAACATTGGGAACATTTTTCCTGCATCCAGCTTGTCCAGTCCTTTTATAATGTTATATGTTTCTATAGATCAGCCATGATTGAATGGCTGAGTTGACTTGATGGACCGAATGGCCTAATTCTACTCCTATTCCTTATGACCTTATGACATTATGCCCCACTGTGCTGCCCACAATGATTTTTAGATGAGTTTCTGACTCTTAGTGATGCCAAGTTGAGAGTGCAGAGCACGGTGATACAAATGCAATTGAATGTCAGAAGTAGTTTTTTAGACTCTCCTTGTTGAAGACAGTCACTCTCTGGCACTGTTGTTGTGGGCATGATATTTACTGCTTATCAGCTGATGCCTGAATGTCACTTGGGTCTGGCTGCATACAGACATGGGTTGCTTCGTTTGCTAAGGATTTGCAATCATAACTGAGCATTGCACAATCATCAGCAAACAACTTCACTTCTGAAGGTCAACAAAAGAGCACCTTAAGATAGTGTGTAGCAAGGAACTGCTGATGCTGGACTACAACGAAGATGGACACAAAATTCTGGAGTAACTCAGCGGGTCAGGCAGCATCTCTGGTGAAAAGGAGAAGGTGAGCTTTCGGGTCGAGACCCTTCTTCAGACTGCAAGTCAGGGGAGAGGGAAACTAGAGGTATGAAAAGGAACAGGTCAAATCAGAGCCGGCACCAATGACCTGGGACAGGTGGAGCCTACAATGGTCCATTGTTGGCTGTGGAAGTTGTGACATCGACAAGATACAAACAGTGAAAGTAGTAAGATTACTTGGCTGGGGGAGGGGGCAGAGAGAGAGGGAATGCAAAGGTTACTTGAAATTAGAGAAATCAATATTCATACCAATGTGTTGTAAGCTGCCCAAGCAAAATATGAGGTACTGTTCCTCCAATTTGCATGTGGTCCCACAGATAATGGAGGCCCAGGGCAGAAAGGTCACTTTGGGAATGGGAAGTTTTGCCTAGGACACTGCCTTGAAGAGATCTTTCAGTGGTATCCAAGGAGTGAGCTGATTGATCTTGATACACAACTATCTTTATTTGTGTAAGGCATGACTGCAGCCTTTGAAGTATTTTCACCTTAACGGCTATTGATTTCTGTTTTGCCAGGTCTCCTTGACGCCAAACTTGGTCAACCACAACCTTAATGTGACATGCACAGCTACTATCACTTGCCAAACTTTGTCCCGCCCACATCAGTTTTCCAGCTTTTGTCTCGGTACATTCACCCCACCCCTGAAGTCCAATGAAGGGTCTCGACCCAAAACGTCGCCTATCACTATCCTCCAGGGATTCTGCCTGACCTGTTGAGTTAATCTAACACTGCGTGTTCAATGCAAGATTCCAGCATCTTCAGTTCCTTGTGACTCTACTCTCAACCATTGTTATTTGTGTGAAGTATGAATCCAAGAATTACCCCTTCACGTCTACTGCAACCTCTCTCCACTTAGAGGGCAGCACGGTGGTGCAGCTGAAAGAGCTGCTACCTCACAGCACCAGAGACCCAGATTCTATCCTGACCACAGGTGCTGTCTGTGTAGCATTTGCACGTTGATCCTGTGACCACGTGGGCCTCCTTCAGGTGTTCTGGTTTCTTCACACATCCTAAAGATGTGCGTGTTGGTAGGTAAATTGCCCCTAGTGTTTATGGAGTGGATGTGCATGTGGGATAACAGAACTAATGTGAAAGGGTGATCTATGGTCGATGTGGACTTGGTTGGCTGACGGGCTTGTATCCATGCTGGATCTCCAAACTAATCTAAATTAAACTAAACACCTTTCCATCTGTTACAAAGAATACCTTCTTTATTTACCTGGGCCAAACATTAATTCACTTGCCTTGTCTATGACTCCAAGCCATGCATCTATTTCAAACAACATTACACATAATGGCAGCAATTTAATAATGGCATGCTGAATACATTGTAGAACTGTCTTTCATGCACCTTACTCTGTCTTATGGAAGACAGCATGTACTCAGCACCAATAACAGGACAATAGTCGGAGATAAACCTCGGTGTTTGATTTGGATTAAAGGAGAGAGTGCTTGTAATTAATAGTGCTGCCACTGGTTTGATAGTCAGTGGTGATGCTTTAGCTCAGTTTAGTTTATTTGCACGTGTACCGAGGTACAATGAAAACCTTTTGTTGCGTGCCAATCGGTCAGCGGAAAGACTATACATGATTACAATTGAGCCTTCCACAATGTACAGATATACGGTAAAGGGAGAACCATTTAGTGCAAGATAAAGTCCTGTAAAGTCCAATTAAAGATAGTCCAAGGGTATCCATTGAGGTAGATAGTAGCTCAGGACCGCTCTCTAGTTGGTGATAGGATGGTTCAGTTGCCTGATGACAGCTGGGAAGAAATTTCCTAAATCTGGAGGTGAGCGTTTTCACACTTTTGTACCTCTTACCTGATGGGACAGGGGAGAAGAGGGAATGATCGGGGTGAGGCATCCATGATTATGCTGGTGGCCATGCTGAGGCAGCGTGAAGTGTAAATGGTGTGAATGGGAGGTTGGTTTGTGTGACGGTCTGGGTTGCGTCCACAATTCTCTGCAATTTCTTGCATTCTTCGGTGGAGCTTTTCAAGTTCAAGTTCAAGTTCGTGAGTTTATTGTCATGTGTCCCTGATAGGACAATGAAATTCTTGCTATGCTTCAGCACACAGAACATAGTAGGCATTTACTACAAAACAGATCAGTGTGTCCATATACCATTATATAAATATATAACACATAAATAAATAAACTGACAAAGTGCAAATAACAGATCATGGGTTATTAATAATTAGAGTTTTGTCCGAGCCAGGTTTAATAGCCTGATGGCTGTGGGGAAGTAGCTATTCCTGAACCTGGTTGTTGCAGTCTTCAGGCTCCTGTACCTTCTACCTGAAGGTAGCAGGGAGATGAGTGTGTGGCCAGGATGGTGGTTCTTTGATGATACTGCCAGCCTTTTTGAGGCAGCGACTGCGATAAATCCCCTCGATGGAAGGAAGATCAGAGCCGATGATGGACTGGGCAGTGTTTACTAATTTTTGTAGTCTTTTCCTCTCCAGGGCGCTCAAGTTGCCGAGCCAAGCCACGATGCAACTGGTCAGCATGCTCTCTACTGTGCACCTGTAGAAGTTAGAGAGAGTCCTTCTTGTCAAACTGACTCCCCGTAATCTTCTCAGCAAGTAGAGGCGCTGATGAGCATTCTTGATAATTGCATTAGTGTTCTCGGACCATACTGTGATGCACCCCAATAAATGCCTTTTACAGCGCATCTGTAGAAGTTGGTGAGAGATGTTGGGTATGGTCTGAAGATGGGGCTCGACCCAAAACTTCACCCATTCCTTCTCTCCAAGAAGCTGTCTGTCCTGCTGATTACTCCAGCACTTTTTGTCTATGTTGGGTATGATGCTGCAGGTTTAATTAAAAATATCAAATTGTTGCTTCTCCTTGTTCCTCATCCACACACTCCATTGAGTTACAGCAGCAGATGGGGTCAGCAGATATCATTATACAGTATTGTTGCCAGGCTTTGCCCTGCCCCTCCTCTCTTCCAGTTTATTTCCCCCCCTCCCCCCCAACACAATCAGTCAGAAAAAGGTTCATGATCCAAAACTTTATATCCATGTTCCTCTGAGATGCTGCCAAACCCGCTGAGCTACTCCAGCACTCTGCGTCTTTTTTTGTAAACCAGCATCTGTAGTTCCTTCTTTCTTCAATATATTGTCTCTGGTACTCACCATTACCATTTCCTTGATAGAACGCAGACCTGCAAAAATGCAACTTACAGTGTGTTTCCTCTCATGGTTTAATTCCATTTATTCCTTCATCATATTAATTTAGCAAACAACATCAAGGCACATGAGAGCTGCTGCCTCATTGTGCCAGAGACCCAGGTTCGGGTGTTATCTGTTGGAGTTTGCACATTCTCCCTGTGACCGCATAGGTTTCCTTCGAATGCTCTGACAACCCAAAGACATGCGGTTTTACAGGTTGATTGGCCTTTTCGTAAAAAATTGCCCCTGGTGTTTTGCGAGTGGATGTGAAGGCGGGAAAGCATGGAGCTGGTAATTAATGGTCGGTATGTACTCAGTATTTTTAAACATATCCCTTTTACACGGGACCCTCTCACACAACCTACATGTGTTTACTGTTAACACAGCACATTAAGGCAGTGCGTCTTTTGGCTCATTGGACTAGGATAGCACAGTTCTTTTCCTTTATGTAGCCTGATCCTTTATGTGGACTGGTTTAGCCAAGCGAGAGAGATATAAGATAATAACATTGCTCCATTGATTCAGGAATAGACAACATGTAAAGATGATTGATGATTCCTTCTAAATAGTCACAAATGGACATTTCAATGAAGAGAATTATTACTGAAAAACTATTACTGCATTGTAATATTTTGATGAAATTCTCTGGTACAATATGAATGCAAACAGCAAAGAATATTAATGTTCTATGATCAGGTGATAATCCTGGCGCCTAATCAAGCACTCTGCAACACATTGAAACTCTTGGTGACAGACTTGTCAATGAAGCTCCATACTTCATCAAACTCCTCCTAACGCAATAAAAAATGTTCAACAGAGGTTGTGCGTTTTGCTTGTGTGCTGATTTTAAGATTTATTATCCGTTGGTTTTATTTATGGTTGCCTCCTGTCTAATGAAGATGAAAAACTGTGCAATATATTTTACTGAATATATCTCTGCAGCCTGTATGTCAAAGAAAATCAGTGCTTGGCAATCTAATTGTGCCTGCATATGCATGTGAAATGGTGGGACTTGTCACCCTGCCTACCAGTTTGTGTGTCTCCGGGACCACATAAGGTTGGTGCTGTGTCTGCAACATAGAAGCTAAGAGTCATAGAGTCATACAGCATGGAAACAGGCCCTTCAGCCCAACTCGCATGTGCCAACCTAGATGCCCATGATCATTAGGCTTCTCATTTCATTGGCTGTATGCTTGTTTGGAGGAAGAGGGGGAGAGAGGAAGAAGATGACATACATGCCATTTATAATAGTCACCATCTTTCACTGTAGATGAAGGTGAATACTTCAGAATGACGGAGAGTCTGGGAAAGGCAGAGCAGACATCCAGCTTTAGAAAATATGGTCTACCCACATTGATAATTCCAATCCTTGGTAACACATCAGCAATTAATGACAGGAGGGTGTAAAGGTAGGCAGTGTCAGGAGCTGACTGTAACATCACATGTTCAATGTCCTAATCAGAAATGTCAATTAACAATACTCCTCCCTTACAAATTCCAATCTCCTTGTATAGGAGACATGCCTCCTTCACTCTGCTTCAATATTCTTCACTTCACTGCTGTTGTGGTCAAAGATGAGAGGATCACTTTTGACATCAGGAAGATATTGACCAATTGATTAGATGGCCAGATCAATCAAAGATGGAATTTAGTTCAGATAAGTATGAGGTGATGCTTTCCCAGTAGATAGATTAAGCTGGGACATGCACAATGAATGTGAGATAGATTGAGTTGCTTCAGCAACTATCTCCAATTTCTAGCGATCTTGGGCAGAGCAGTTACCAAACCAAGTTGTGGTGCATGCAAAGAGGTGGTTTGTAGTGTTTTGTTGCTGAAGTAGGATACGGGTTGTACAGGTCACTTCAACAACATGATGGTAGTATGAAAATATATGACCTTGAACCTGGTGGTGTGGGACTTCATGCCTATGTACCTCGATCAGATGGTGGAAGTGACAAGAGGGTGTGGCAGACATAGTGATCAACTTTGATGATAGATACTGCATTCTTGATACTGATCACACTGATGCTATCGATAATGGGCAGAGCTGTGCTCATGATGGACTGGACTGAGTCCATGACTCTCTCCAATCTCTTGCATTCCTGTGCATGGGAATTGCCGTACCTTGCCATTCTCCAAACGACCAGGATTCATTCTAGTAGTCTGTAGCATCTGTAATAGTTGGAGTATTCGGTGACTCCCATGCTGAATCGCGTTAAACTTACAAGAATGTAAGGGTGATAATGCCTTACTTGTGATTACTAATAAGTGCTGGGCCCAGGATAAGTCATCGAGATGTTAATGCCCAGGAATTTTCCTCCACCACCAATCCACCAAAAAAACCTGACGCATGGATTCTTGAGTTCCCCTTTCTGAAGTCAAGGAGTAATGGATTGGCTTTGTTGACGATGAGTGAGAGGTTGTTGTTGTTGGAGCACCACCATCTTTACTGTGCGCTGACTCAGCATTTCTGAGAACTATGCTGACTCAGCATCTCTGAGTACTACTGATAAATGCAACAAGCATATATCTCCTGAGCTCTATATTCTACTATATATTGCTGAATATATTCTACTATATGCCACTATATTCTAAGTATGCTACAATGTTGGAATATGCATGAAGTGTAGTGTAGTGCTGGAGTACCAACTTCCTGCAGTTTTTCAACAGCTGATGCAGTCCACCCTTTGAACCCCAAGCAGGTTAGAATTGGATTCTTTTCATTTCAAAACTTCAAAGGAGCTCTGTAACTTACAGGTAACATCCATTTTTTTTAAATTAGTTGAGTTAACATATGCATTTAATTATTAATTGTAATTTAATTGCTCTTAGCTTTTTCTCCAGGTTTAATTATTTCATTACTTAATTTTTAAAATAATAAATTTTTCAATACATTTAATATTTAATGGGTTTTACTATATTAGTGACTGGGTTATTCAGACATTCGAGGACTAACAACTGATTTTAATCCAGTAGGTCTTGTTGGAAGATAGACACAAAATGCTGCCTGGCCCACTTGAGCGACTCCAACATTATGTGTCCATCTTCGGTGTAAAGCAGCATCTGCAGTTCCTTCTTAGGCATACACATCTTGTAGGAAGGTTGTGGGGGGGGGAGGGCAGGCACGAAAATTGCTATCAAAACACGTGGGGGACACAATTTCTTGGCGGCCACGCGCTCGCATGCGTACACACGCGAGGCTTCGGCTGTGGGCCCTGTGGACGGTAACATCGAGAGCTGACCTGGTTGGTGACCAACTCTGAACTCCAGCAACAGCAGCTTCGTCTGCCCCAAATCGTGGGGCTTGAATCCGCCCGTTCATCGGCTGGCGGAGGCTTCAACATCGGAAGCCTCGATCTCCTTGATCGCCTTGATCGCCTCTATGCAGCAGTCTGATTTTAAGCCACACTGGGCACTGAAAGGACCCACAAATGGGCCGATTCGGCCCTTAGAAAGTGGCTAATAAAGTCCGGATTACAAAACATGGGGGGGATCGTCCCCCACATCTCAAAGCAGGGGGGCGGGAACGTGTCCCTTTCCCCCCCCTCCCAGGATTTCCGCCCCGGGGGGGGTGGGGGGGGGGGGGTGGAGTGGGTGCAAGTGGATGGTAGATGTAATTGTTTAACTAGATATCAAAGCATTAGACTTTAGAGATACAGCGTGGAAACCCGCGCCGACCAGGGATCACCCCACATACTAACACTATCCTACACAGCAAGGACAATTTACAATTTCTGCTGTTTCTGGAGTTTGGGCAGGAAGACACTACTGATTTATGCAGTTTATTGCCTGCACAGTTTTGGAGGTTTTGTGGGACCGTACAAGGCCAATCAGTGTGGCGATGGTGCCGGTGATGACCCTTCCTGACTGACAGGAGAGGAGACCAATCTGCGTGACGGTGACTGACAGCAATCTGCGTATGCGCGGTTATTACGGTTTTTAAACCTTAATAACTTTTACAATATACCATCGATGGGAACGAAAATTGTTACACCCGCAGCACAGGATAACGCAGAGTAAGCTAGTGAAGAATCGTAGTGCTATCGCATACCGTTTTTGCGCAAATAGAAAAACCATGCAAACCGGAAGATCAGAATTTTAGTTATGTATAGATAGATATATGGCCAAGCTATTTGTTTATCAGGAAGAATTGCCTGCTGGAAATACACACAAACAACATAGATGAAAGGCACTGACAAATTTGTGACCTATTTTATTTTGCCTGATGAGCCACCAGTGCTCCGTGCAATATTGAATAGCTGTTTTGGATTGGAGGGGTAGGAAATGATGTCACTCATGCCATTTAAATTGGAGTTGTAGTTCAGCTGCTTTGAACAAAAGAATCTAAAGGATCAGAGGCTGGATCAGGATCTGAATAGGTTGTAAAAGGAGGTCCTGTTTTCCCACCTATTTCAATATTTAATTTTTCATTGGCAGCTAGTACACCCGGAAAGAAAAAGGCAAAAGTCAAAAGTCAAATGTCAAGAATATTTATTGTCATTTGCACCGACAACGGAACAACTACATTCTTACTTTCGGCGGTTTAACAGCGTCTGACAAGGGACGTCAGGGACAGTATAAAAATTAAAGCGAAGAAGTACAACGTAGCAAAGATGAGCGAGAAGCAAGAGGATTGGGTAATGTTTAAAGAACAACAGAAGATAACCAAAAAGACAATACGGGGAGAAAAGATGAGGTACGAAGATAAGCTCGCCAAGAATATAAAGCAAGACAGTAAAAGCATTGCCAGAGTGAGCAACAGCGGAAATTGGAGGAACAGCACCTCATATTCCGTCTGGGGACCTTGCGTCCCTATGGCATTAACATTGAATTCTCCCAATTTTGCTAGCCCTTGCTGTCTCCTCCCCTTCCTTAACCCTCTAGCTGTCTCCTCCCACCCTTCCATCCGCCCGCCCTCGGGCTCCTCCTCCTCCTCCCCTTTTCCTTCTTCTCCCCCCCCCACCCCCCATCAGTCTGAAGAAGGGTTTTGGCCCGAAACGTCGCCTATTTCCTTCGCTCCATAGATGCTGCTGCACCCGCTGAGTTTCCCCAGCCATTTTGTGTACCTTCGATATTCCAGCATCTGCAGTTCCCTTTTGAACACAGTAAAAGCTTCTTTAGGTATGTGAAGAGGAAAAAATTAGTCAAGACCAAAGTTGGACCCTTGAAGAACGAAAAAAGTGAATATATTATGGGGAATAAGGAAATGGCAGATGAGTTGAACAGGTACTTTCGATCAGTCTTCACTAAGGAGGACACAAACAATCTTCCTGATATAGTAGCTATATCAATATACATCAATAATTTGGATGAAGGGATTCAAGGTAACATTAGCAAATTTGCAGATGACACAAAGCTGGGTGGCAGTATGAAATGTGAGGAGGATGCTATGAGAATGCAGGGTGACTTGGACAGGTTGGGGGAGTGTGCAGATGCATGGCAGATGAAGTTTAATGCGGATAAATGTGAGGTTATCCACTTTGGTAGCGAAAACAGGAAGGCAGATTATTATCTAAATGGCATCAAGTTGGGAAAAGGGGAAGTACAACGGGATCTGGGAGTCCTTGTACATCAGTCTATGAAAGTAAGCATGCAGGTACAGCAGGCAGTGAAGTAAGCGAATGGCATGTTGGCCTTTAAAACAAGAGGCATCGAATATAGGAGCAAATAGGTCCTTCTGCAGTTGTACAGAGCCCTAGTGTGACCACACCTGGAGTATTGTGTGCAGTTTTGGTCCCCTAATTTGAGGAAGGACATTCTTGCTATTGAGGGAGTGCAGCGTAGGTTTACAAGGTTATTTCCTGGGATGGCGGGACTGTCATATGCTGAGAGAATGGTGCAGCTGGACTTGTACACTGTGGAGTTTAGAAGGATGAGAGGTGATCTCATTGAAACATATAAGATTGTTAAGGGTTTGGACACGCTAGAGGCAGGAAACATGTTTCCGATGATGGTGGAGTCCAGAACCAGGGGCCACAGTTTAAGAATAAGGAGTAAGCCAATTAGAACGGAGGCGAGGAAACACCTTTTCTCACAGAGAGTGGTGAGTCCGTGGAATTCTCTGCCTCAGAGGGTGGTGGAGGCGGGTTCTCTGGATGCTTTCAAGAGAGAGCTAGATAGGGCGCTTAAAAATAGCAGAGTCAGGGGATATGGGGAGAAGGCAGGAATGGGGTACTGATTGGGGATGATCAGCCATGATCACATTGAATGGCGGTGCTGGCTCGAAGGGCCAAATGGCCTATTCCTGCACCTATTATCCATTGTCTATTGTCCGAGAACACTGATGGAATTATTAAGAATGCACATCAGCGAATCTACTACCTGAGAAGATTACGGAGAGTCGGTATGTCAAGGAGGACTCTCTCTAACTTCTACAGGTGCACAGTAGCGAGCATGCTGACCAGTTGCATCGTGGCTTGGTTCCACAACTTGAGCGCCCAGGAGCAGAAAAGACTACAAAAAGTAGTAAACACTGCCCAGTCCATCATCGGCTCTGACCTCCCTCCCATCGAAGGGATCTATCGCAGTTGCTGCCTCAATCCTGGCCACACATTCATTTCCCTGCTACCTTCAGGTAGAAGGTACAGGAGACTGAAGACTGCAATGTCCAGGTTCAGAAACAGCTTGTTCCCCACAACCATCAGGCTATTAAACTCAACTGAAACAAATCTCTGAACACTAATAGACCATTATCTGTTTATTTGCACTTTATCTGCTTATTTATTGATGTGTGTATATATTTATATAATGGTATATGGACTGACTGATATGATATGTTCTGTATTCGTGCCTACCATATTCCGTTGTGCTGATGCAAAGCAAGAATTTCATTGTCCTATCTGGGACATAGAAACATAGAAAATAGGTGCAGGAGTTAACCATTCGGTCCTTCGAGCCTGCACCGCCATTCAATATGATCATGGCTGATCATCCAACTCAGTATCCTGTACCTGTGACATGTGACAATAAACTCTCTTGACTTGACCTTAATTGGTGCATGTGACAATAAACGTGAACTTGAATTTGAACTTCGAGGAGGAACTTCTTTAGTCAGAGGGTAGTTAATCTGTGGAACTCATTGCCACAGAGGGCTGTGGAGGCCCTTAGTGGATATTTGTACGGCAGAGATATATATATTCTTGATTAGAACGGGTGTCAAGGGTTATGGGTAGAAGGCAGGAAAATGGGATATGTCAGGCTGTTATTCATCGATTACAGCTCGGCATTTAACACAATCATCCCCTCCAAGCTGGTTACCAAACTCGCAGAACTGGGTCTCTGCGCATCCCTCTGCAATTGGATCCTCGACTTCTTCATTCACAGACCACAGTCTGTTCGTATTGGTGGAAATGTGTCTGCCTCGATAACAATCAGCACGGGAGCACCCCAAGGCTGCGTGCTCAGCCCCCTGCTGTACTCACTCTATACTCATGACTGCGTAGCCGGTCATAGTGCGAACTCCATCATCAAGTTTGCTGATGACACCACTGTTGTGAGGGCATATCACTGATGGGGATGAGTTAGAGTATAGAAGGGAGATCGAGCAACTGTCCATATGGTGCCAGCAAAATAACATGGCCCTCAACACCAGCAAAACCAAGGAACTGATTGTGGACTTTGGAAGGAGTAGGATGGGGACCCACAGCCCCGTTTATATCAACGGGTCGATGGTTGAAAGGGTCAAGAGCTTCAAATTCCTGGGCGTGCACATCTCTGAAGATCTTTCCTGGTCCGAGAACACTAATGCAATTATCAAGAAAGCTCATCAGCGCCTCTACTTCCTGAGAAGACTACGGAGAGTCGGTTTGTCAAGGAAGACTCTCTCTAACTTCTACAGGTGCACAGTTGAGAGCATGCTGACCAGTTGCATCGTGGCTTGGTTCGGCAACTTGAGCGCCCTGGAAAGGAAAAGACTACAAAATGTAGTAAACACTGCCCAGTCCATCATCGGCTCTGACCTTCCTTCCATCGAGGGGATTTATCGCAGTCGCTGCCTCAAAAAGGCTGGCAGTATCATCAAAGACCCACAACATCCTGGCCACACACTCATCTCCCTGCTACCTTCAGGTAGAAGGTACAGGAGCCTGAAGACTGCAACATTCAGGTTCAGGAATAGCTACTTCCCCACAGCCATCAGGCTATTAAACCTGGCTCGGACAAAACTTTGATTATTAATAAACAATTATCTGTTATTTGCACTTTATTATTTTATTTATTCATGTGTGCATATATTTATATTATGGGATATGGACACATTGATCTGTTTTGTAGTAAATGCCTACTATGTTCTGTGTGCTGAAGCAAAGCAAGAATTTAATTGTCCTATCAGTGACACATGACAATAAACTCACTTGAACTTGAACTTGAGACCAGCCACGATTGAATGGTGCCTCGATCCACAAACTTCTATGAAGAGCCTGTGGAAAAAGAAAGAGAGTGAATTATTTAAGACAAAGATCCTTCATCAGAATAATGTCACTGTCAGATTGTGATGGCGGTCCTTCTCTGCAATTCCAAATTGGTATCTTATAAGGTAGACAAAAATGCTGGAGAAACTCAGCGGGTGAGGCAGCATCTATGGAGCGAAGGAAATTGGCAACGTTGGGGGGGGGGGGGGGGGGAGGAATAAATGAATTGGTGGTGCCAAAGAGCTGAGAGAGAGCTGAGACGGGGATGAGAAAGAAGGGACTACCTGAAATTGGAGAAGTCTATGTTCATACCGCTGGGGTGCAAACTGCCCAAGCGAAATATGAGATGCTGCTCCTCCAATTTACGGTGGTCCTCACTCTGGCCATGGAGGAGACCCAGGACAGAAAGGTCAGATTTGGAATGGGAGGGGGAGTTGAAGCGCTGAGCCACCGGGAGATCAGGTTATTGCGAACCGAGCGGAGGTGTTCGGCGAAGCGATCGCCAAGCCTATGCTTGGTCTCACTGACATCTAGAGCAGCGGATGCAATAGATGAGGTTGGAGGAGGTGCAGGTGAACCATAGATACTGCCTCACCCACTGAGTTTCTCCAGCATTTTTGTCCACCTTCGATTTTCCAGCATCTGCAGTTCCTTCTTAAACATTGGTATCTTATAAGATAGCTTTTCATTTTATTTATGAACAAATATTTTTCTAACAAGAATTAATCTATTTCAGGTTTCTTCAAAGTTAAATGTTTGGTATGTTTGCATCAATGTTACCAAATGGGATTCAATTCACGCTATGTCTGAAAACTGACCAGATACATGCACAAAAACATGTTTAAAATCACATTTTGTACTGCGTTCAAATTTAAATGCCTTCAGTCATAACATATTACAATGTGAAGTAGCTTAGAAAAATGAATTATTGCAGTGCAGGAATAATTTCCAAAGATGTCCAAATGTTATTTTATATTTCTGAAGGAACTTAAAGCTGGGATGACACACTGAATCATTTGATTCCATTGAACATTTAATAATCCTATGACAGGCCTTCTAAATCTAATGATTCTTAAGAAAATTGAAGAACCTATATGGTGTGTTTTGAATGATATGTGATTTTAATAAATCTTTATGTCATATCCGATCACCTTTCATACATTGTATGAATAAAATCTTTTAAAAACTTGCGCAACATATCCGTTTCAAGAAAGGCGAGCAATTGAGCACCTGAGCCAATCCATTAGACAAAATTTCCTTTGGAACAAGGATATCCTTGACAGTTTTACAGCTACTTTGCCACAATGCTCAGTGTAACACATTCAAAGGAGTTCTACGATATAATTTGCAGCATTTTGCCACTTACACACAGGCAACCAAACAGCATAGCTTATGCTGTGGAAATCCTGGACCATTGATATGATTTAAAAAAAAGATGCTGCTAATGGGATTCCGCGATCATTTAAAGATGATATTGTTTAACTGTGAATAGAAAGCTTTCCTCAGTAAAGTTCACTTCTCTGCCCAATGTGCTTTGCAAGTAATCTTTAATCATCCTTTTCAATACTGAATTGCATGGCTTAGAATTCAACATTGAATGAATTATGTATGCCCTGCTAAGTTGTTCAAATTATTTTTTGAAAACTACCAATGTACTAAAGAATAGGAATTAATTAATTTTTTAAAGGGTTCTGCAATGTTTGCAAATATAACTTCAGCATTTCTACGTCCTCAAGCTCCACTCATATTCATTTCACCTATCTTTACATCTTCCTAAAGTTACTTATCACTGATTTCATTATCAAGACAGTTGATGAGCAGGTTGTAAAACCCGACAGACTAAGAACATAGGATGAGCAAGAATTATTGTATGCTGGCAAAAAATCAAATACATCATGTTGTGTTTAATTACAACAAAGAGGTTGGGCAGTGGATGTTGTATACATTGATTTTAGGAAGGCATTTAGGTTCTTAGAGTCATACAGCACAGAAACAGACCCTTTGGCCCAACTCGTCCATGCTGATCAAGATGCTCCATCTGAGCTAATCCTATTTGTTTGCGTTTGGCCCATATTCTTCTAAACCTTTCCTGTCCATGTACCTGTCCTTGAGTTTCTTTTAATGGTGTTATAGTACCTCCTCATCTGCCTCCTCTGGCAGCTCATTACATACACTGGACTTTGTGCCTTCCCCCACAGTGGGAATCACTGTGGGGGGATGTTTTTGTGTTGAACTTCTTTTTGAATCTATGTTGTATTTTTATTAGTGTGCTGCAAGGACATCAGAATTTCCCCTGAATAAGGGGATTAATAAAGTTTAATAAAGTTTAATCTAATCTAATATACCCACCACCCACTGAGTAAAAAAGTTGCTCCTCAAGTTCCTTTTAAATATTTCTCCTCTCACCTTAAAGCTCTCTCCTTTGGTTCTTGATTGCCTTATTAAAGGTAAAAGATTGTTCAGTCACCTGATCTATTCACAGCTTGGGTTTCCCAGTTTAAACTGGGGATTTCAGAAGTGGGCACATTTGAATCATCCATTTATACCATCTATTCCTTTCATGTTCTCATACACCTCTGTAAGATCACAGCCAAGTATGCTTTGCAACATAGGAGGAAGTTACTCAGGCACTTTGTGTCTTTGTTCGTAAACCAGTCTCTGCGGTTGCATTTTTATCGACATAAAAGTGGACTGATTCATCAGCCGAGGGAGAAGGTCTACGCCGAACTTGACACTAAGATAATCAAATCTCATCTGCCTGCATATCTCTCAATTTCCCTGCATATCTAGGTGTTTATCTAAAAGCGTTTTAAACATCACTATTATATCTGCCTCCACCACCACCCCCAGCAGTGTCTTCCAGGTACTCACCACCCTCTGAGATAAAACAGAAAACAACTGGAAACATTCAGTAGGTCAGGCAGCATCGGTGGAATTAGAACAAAGACCCTTCATCAGAACTGGTGGTAACAAGAGTAAACAAGTTGCAGAGAAGGCGGAGGAAAAATGCAAAATGTTAGTTTGCAGGACATATCATTATTGAATGACAATGGACAGAGAAAAACTGAGCCAATGTCACAGGTAAATGATAGACAGCTGAATTGCCAATTCTCCTATATTGAGTCTGGCAGGTGAAAGATGCTATTCTGTTCCTCAAGCTTACACTGGGTCTTGTTATAAGCAAATAAGAGAACACAGATAGATAACTTCGGAGTGTGAACGAGGTGGTGACTCAAAGGCCCTGTTTAATTTTTTTGTTTAGTTTAGTTTAGTTCAGTGATGCAGTGCAGAAACAGGCCCTTCAGCCTACCGGGTCCGCACCGACAAACATTAACACTCGTACACACACTAGGGACAATTTACACTTATTCCAAGCCAATTTACCTGCACACCTGTACGTCTTTGGAGTGTGGGAGGAAACCGAAGATCTCGTAGAAAACCCACGGGGTCACGGGAAGAAGCGCTGTAAGGCAGCAACTCTTCAGGATTCCCAAGGCTACTCCCTTCATCTCCACATCACTGTCCTGCAAGTGAGATAGTCCAGAGCAGGTTTACGAGAATGATCTCGGGATGATTGGGTTAATGTGTGATGAGCCATTGAAGGCATTATGCTGTTACTCACTGGAGTTTAGATGGAGAACTAGATGGTGGTCTGTTAGTTTGCTGGGCTCTCTACTAAAGACCAGGATTTTTTTTAAATTCCAGTGTATTAATTCTCCATCCTCCATAATAATTCTTAAAATTGATGCCCTGCAGGGACGTGTTTTCAGCCCCTTAAAATTCTCCGTACACACTCACGACTGTGCAGCCAAATTCTGCTCTAATTCCATCTACAAATGTTCAGATGGTACCTCGGTGGTAGGCTGGATCACGAAACATGATGAGACAGAGTACAGGAAGAGAATTGAGAGCTTAATAACATGCTGTTGAGACAACAATCCTGTCCTCAATGTCAACAAGATGAAGGAGCTAGTAATGGACTTCATGATGCATGGTGAAGTACATGCCCTAATCAGCAACAAAATGCTGAAGTGGAAATGGTCAAGAGTTTCAAGTTTCTAGGTGCAGATATTACCCAGAATCTGTCCTGGACAACACGAGGCCAGAGCCACCTGCTCGGCTTCTTGGAGCACGTCTGATCTAATGGAGATCCAGGACACAAAGTGCTGGAGTAACTCTATGGGTCAAGCAGCATCTCTGAAGAACATGGATAGGTGACATTTTGGGTCAATACCCTTGTTCAGGATGGAGCTCCAGGCTGCTTCACGACCACGAGCGGTCCACTCTACCAGCTTGACCACTCCGACTTTTTGACATCGGCCCGTGATCGCACCATCCCTCACTCCAACAGCCATTGCTCAGCCTCAATGCCCTGGGGCATCATCCACAGCCAACCTAGAGCGCCTCCAAGCACCTCTGCAGATGCAGCAGGTAAGCCGCTACCCGGCGCATCGGCATTGTTCTTTTCTTTCATCTGCCACCGCTGCTGAATAGAAGGATTATTACTCCGATAATCTTTCTGGATTATTAGTCCGATAATATAGTTTGAGAAGTACAGCACTAATAAATTTCTTAACAACTTCATGCTACAGTGGCTTGAAACCGTTGACAGCCACTAGCATCAAAAAGAGAAACAGAAAGATGAAGATAGACACAAAATGCTGGAGTAACACAGCGAGTCAGGCAGCATCTCTAGAGAAAAAGAATAGGTGGCATTTCGGCTCGAGATCCTTCTTCAGAGTGTTTTTCTGTTGATGTTATCAGCAGTCCTGGCATCCACAGGCCTTGAGGGTAAAGTTGCGGGGAGGGCAGGAGCATTGAGAAGGAGGGGGTCGGAGATCATGCCAGCAACTCACTCACTCACTCACTGCTGCCGCGGCGCTCCGGGCGAGGACCCACCACATTGTGGCTGGGGAGGGAAATAGCTCGGGTGGCTGCTAGCGGCCGCCGGGACCGGACAGCGGAACCAGTCGCCACCTCATGCCAGTCCACCCGCCAGCCAGCTACGGTGTCCTTCGGCACAGGTGAAACCGATGGAGATGGTGGTTGCCGGGTAGCTACTGGGCGGAAGGCTGGCTGTTCCGTCCCGGACTCAAAATGTGGTGCATCTTGAGTCATAGGTGCGTAGCTTCATTGCCGGGAAATATGGTAATTACATTAGGTCAAACTCCTTACATTTTCCCACATGCTCATGCAACTCCTGCCTGGTGACTCAAATCTTCCATAAACTGCTAAAGAAAATCCTGCATCTAGAATTGTTATCACCATAAACCACTTGCTTCATTTATAATTATTATCATTAATTAATTCGAAAGTTACGTTAGCCTTCTGTGATTCATGAATAAATCATTCGCAGCCTACCATGAATGATTATTCTATTTGTCGTTTAGAATGTTAAGTTTATTTTTGTTTATCTTCACACAAACCAATAGAAATGGTAATTTCTTCAGTGTTCTTTGGCGCATTCATTCTGTTAAACTTTGTTGATTTCAGAATGCTACGCTGATTGGATTCGATGCAGTCTGGTGAGAGGCCAATGTGAATCATAAGCACCCATGTTTCCGGGTGGTTAATGGCTCATTTTGATTTAATACATCTATTGGACTCTCACACTTTGTAGAAGGTAACTCCATAAAAAAAGGTTGTCCTACATCACCGTGAGCAATATTGGGCACCATATCTGAGGAAGGATGTGCTGGCTCTGGAGAGGGTCCAGAGGGGGTTTACAAGAACCAGGAATCAGTAGCTTAACCTATGATGAGCATTTGTCGGCACTGGGCCTGTACTCACTGGAGTTTAGAAGAATGAGGGGGAACCTCATTGAAACATACAGAATAGTGAAAGGCTTGGATAGAGTGAATGTGGAGAGAGCTTTTCTAATAGTGGGAGAGTCTAGGATTAGAGGTCATCGCCTCAAAGGACATTCTTTTAGGAAGGAGATGAGAAATGTCTTTAGTCAGAGGGTGATGAATCTGTGGAATCCTTTGCCACAGAAGTCTGTGGAGATCAAGTCAGTGGATATATTTTAAGGCAGAGATAGAGTATTGATTAGTACACATGTCAGAGGTTATGGGGAGAAGGCAGGAGAATGGGATTTGGAGGAAGAGATAGATCAGCCGTGATTGAATGGTTTAGATTAGATTAGATTAGATTCCTTTATTGTCATTCAGACCTTTCGGTCTGAATGAAATGTCGTTGCCTGCAGTCATACACAATAATAATAAATAACAAAACATACAATAAACACAAATTAACATCCACCACAGTGAGTTCACCAAGCACCTACTTACTGTGATGGAGGCAAAAGTCTTAGTCTCTGTCTCTTCCCTCCTTGTTCTCCCTCTGCACTGAGGCGATCGATCCAGGCCGAAGATGCCGTCCTCCAGTCCAGCGGACACAGATGTAGTTGCAGGAGCTCCGGAAACAGGTCACCAACCTGTAACCTGCGAGCTCCCGGTCGTCCACTGGGCCCGTGGCCGAACCTCCGAAGTAATGTCGCCGCAGCCTCAGCTCCGATTCGGGCCACCGCCGCCTCAGCCCCGAAGTCGGCCAGCCTAGTCCTGGCTGGCTCTGCCTCCGGAGCCTCGAGGTCAGTCGCAGTTGGCGGCCACCAGCTCCGCCATTAGGCCTCAGGGCAGGTGGAGAGTAGACAGGTGGAGTAGACTTGATGGGCTGAATGGCCTAATTCTACTCGTAATCCTTATGATCTTATGACCTTATGACCACGCAATAAGATAGCTCTTTGGACCTCTTGGAATAGTCCTTAAAAGACTGAAATACAGCCGGAAAACTATATGTTACATCTGCCATTTGATTCACAAAATACAGCAGGATCATCAACAAACGACCGCAGTACCAGATGGCATAAAAGTAGACTTGATGGGCCAAATGGCCTAATGCTATTCCTATTCCTTATGACCTTATGATCTTTCAATATGAGTATGAATACATTGTATAATGTTCTTCCTGGCTGCCACCTTCTGACAGCAGACTCCCAATACAGCCTTCCAAGCCCAGAGAAACTCCTAAGTGGACTGAGAAATAGTTTCAAGGATGGGCTCAATACTTCCTTGAAAATGTGCCATGTGTAGAAGAAGCATTGGGATGGTACTCAGCACCTTAAAGCCATGCATCAGAAACAGAAAGACTAGCATACATAGCAGAACGTATGCACCATCTCAGTCTGAAGAAGAGTCTCGACCTAAAATGTCACCTATTCCTTTTCTCTAGAGATGCTGACTGGCCCGTTAAGTTACTCCAGCATTCTGTGTCTATCTTCAGTGATATCCAGCATCTACAGTTCCTTCCTACACATTGATTTCTTCCACCACTCCTGAATCCACAAAACCGGAGTGGAAGGAAGTCATCCTTAATCCCAGGAAGAAAAATAAGCTATCTAATATTTCAAATAGAATTTTAGAAGATTACATAATACTTTAGTAGTTAGGAAGAGTCATTAGACTTTATTTTCTGCAAAAGGTTTATTGTGAAATGAAGGAATGTAAGTCAAGAGGTAAAAAATACAATATATTTGAGGCCAAACTGGAACAAAATGCTTCAAAGAAAATGCTTGCTTCAAAATGCATCGCTTGCATTGAAGAATTTGAGTGAATTAATAGTTGGCGGAATTTATAGCTGATTCTTTTTTTATGTTCTGGCCATCACATTACAGGAAAGTTGTGATTAAACTGGGGAGAGTACAGAGACGATTTACAAAGATTTTGCCAGAACTGTGAAGCTGTAACTTTGAGGAGCTAGTGTGTAAGCTAGTGTGGCTTCTTTTGGATACAGGATGCTCGGTTGGAACTTCATTAAAATGTGTGGATTATAAGGGAATAGATGGGATCAATAGGAAAGTCAATTTCCCTAAGCAGAGATGTCCGGAACTAGAGGTAAGACATTTAAATTGGCAATATTGCGTGGCACAGTGGCGCAGCGGTAGAGCTGCTGTTACGAGAGACCCGGGTTCGATCCTGACTACAGGTGCTATCTGTGTGGAGTTTGTGCATTCACCCAGTGATCTTGTGTGTTTTCTCCAGGTGTTCCAATTTCCTCCCACACTCCTAAGATGTACAGATCTGTAGGTTAATTGACTTAGGTAAAACATTTAAATTGTCCCTAATGTGTAGAATAGTGTTAGTGCACAGGGTGATTGCTGGTCAGCACAGACTTAATGGGCTGAAGGGCCTGTTTCCATACTGTATCTCTAAAGTCTAAAGTCTAAAGTCTAAAGTAAAGAAGGATTTGAGCTAAGATGAAGCAAAGCATTTCTGTCCAAAGATCGTCTTGGATTTGAACCAGACAATTAAATTGTCCTTGGATAGGTACTTGATAAGCCATGACCCAAAGAACAAAGAGCTAGAATGACGAATTAGGCTGGAGAGCTCTTCTTTAACCAGCATGGACATAATAGGCTAAATGTGTCATAGATGTTCTTGATTGTGTCATGTAAAAGGTTAATTCTAACTGGTTGATGGTTTATGCCTGGTTGATGGTTTGTTTGGGTTTATCACTTTAGTTTAAAGAAGAAATAGCATAAGTGTAAATGCATTTTAATAATTAAGTTTTCCCACATGGTATGAATTTTATTATCAGAAACAGCCATTGGTTGAGAGTCCATTGCCCTCCATTAAAGGTGTTTTGTTGATAGCTCTATCTGTTATTTGCCTTTGAAGCAGCAACATGTAAGAGCCTTCGAACACCATATATTTCTTCCAAGAATCTTATTAGCACATGAAACACTTAGTTTGTCAATGAACATAGAGTCATAGAGTCATACAGCATGGAAACAGGGCCTTCAGCCCAACTTGCACACGCCAACCAAGATGCCCCATCTACACTAGTCTCACCTGCCCATGTTTGGACCATAACCCTCTAAACCTTTCCAATTCATGCACCTGTCCAATTGTCTTTTAAATAGTATCTGGCTCAACTACCTTCTCTGGGGGCTCGTTCCACATATCCACCACCTTCTGTGTGAAAACAATTCTGCTCAGGTTCGAATTAAATCCTCCCCCTCTCACCCTAAAAATCTTGTCCATACTTGAAAATTCAGTAGAATTTTGAATGTAACTAATTGTGCCTTATTGGAAAGCTTTTTTTGTGAACCACTGTGGAACACATATGAAACCACACAGTGGCTGTTGTGGGGGTGGGATGTCCAAAGATGGTGGATCAATTATTTGGAAGAGGGTTCAGCGGGCCTGATCTAGTAATATGAGATTAATATGTAGAAGTTCAAATTCAGAAGACCAGCAGCATTGCCAATGATCAAAATGAAATTGAGCCACTATCAGCTGTTAAAGGGTTGATAATTATTCAGGGGTCAGTTTGATAATTGTTAGGGGATGGGAAGAAGATAAAATCAAGGATGTCCTCGAAAGAAAATTCAGGTTTCCTGATACCAATTGGAGATGGTATCTGTACTAGGATTGCTTCAGTTCAGCTCCTCAAAGGAAATTAGGGATGGACAATAAATTGTAGACTTGCCAGCAATGACAAAGTCCTGAAAAATGTAAAAATAATAGGAAAGTCAAGAATTTTTAATAAATGTAATTTTTCAATAAAATGTAATTACATTGACACAGATTTGTGGTGCTATGCGATTCAGTTTCCTGACATAGGAATTTAAGCTCCATACCTATCAACATAATGCAGCTGCGTCCAACCCCACTAAGCTGATTAAAGTGCCAGTAAGCTGTTCACGTCAATGATTATTGGTGTGGGAGATGATCGGCTGTAGGTAGGTTGGACAACGTGCTCTTTCAACTATGGGCAACATTAAAGCAATTAATTTGACAATTACAACAAAATATTCATTGAAATATGAGTCCATAATTAAATTAACAGCACTTGAGTGGGTGAACTAATTGCCCCGGTCATTTTAATTTTGCTCAGCTGAAAATTCCCATATTTTCTCCAAAAGCTCATTAACATGTAGGTCTTAATGATTTGTAACTACATTTTCAATAACAAAGAAATGATTTTATTCCTTTGAAGAACTTCAAGAGAAGAGGAAAATTATGTGCAATTTTATCTCATCTTTTCCTTCTCTGTTAGGTTTAATATACATTGAGGGTGTTGCTACTGTTAACAAGATGTATCACACCCACCCCATAATGGTTAATAATAGAACTATGTACAATTAATTAAATGGCCCAAAAAATAATGTATCATGCTCAAACTCTTTACCATAAAATAGTGATGTACCATTAATGTCAGTTTCAAACTAAAAAAGGCAAATATAGATTGCCTTTCTATAACCTATGTGTCATTTTGTTACTTCAATTGCAGTTCAGTTGAAGCTAATCCTGACTCAAGCTGATACATTTGCACTGTTAAAGGTCTTTGCTCCATTCAATCAGTTCCCATTCTCAACTAAGCTCCTGCCAATATTTTTAATCATCTGTCCACACTTTTCTGACAAGCAAACTGTAAAGAAATCTTTTGATAATCCTTCCATGTGCAATATAGAATGGAAAATGTAGACTTCCAAAGCTGTATCATGTTTTAAATGTTTATAAAGTGTATGATACTTCCAAAGTGGTGAAAATATTAGAAAACTGCACACGTTACACACCTCTTCAAAAAAGAGGGAAAGGATAAATCTGAGCAGAGCAAGACAATTTGTTTAATACCAATGATGGAACCACAATTAAAGAAAATAATTTGAGATAGAATTAACAAATTTGTATTGACTAACAATGGATAGTCATTAGTGATTTGAAAGGACAATTTGTATTTAACATATGATTGAATATTTTGTTGAGGTAACATATATGAGGGCAGTACTGTATTAGGGACTTTGACTAAGTCTGGCCTAATAGACATGTCTGTAAACATGTCTGTGGCGGAGTAGACTTGATGGGCCGAATGGCCTAATTCTGCTCCTATTGCTTATGACCTAAACACTGAACCATGTAAAACAAATGAGCAGAAGTAGCATGGATAAAAACTTGCTAAGGGATAGAATATGAGATAGAAATTAGTCCTCTGCCACTTCCTTTAAATGCACAACAGTGTTGGCTGTTCTGTTCAATGGAATCAAATGTTAAAATTGAAATATTACATATGGTGTATAGCGAAGTGTAACATCAGTGACTGAGGTCAAATTTCCACTTCAGAGATTTGCAAAGAATGGCTGTTTTTCAAGTTGGAGAATTGAATCCCTAGTTTTCAGTTTTAGTTTGATATTTAAGACTAACTTAGATTTAGTAATACAGTCTCCTCACCTTTTATGTGTGTTTGATCTATGGGTTTTTGAAATAACGTGCTTGTTCCTTTAATACCAAAGCATGATTTATACGCTGGTATTTTTGGAATAACATGCTCAAATTCACTGCTGACAGCATAGTCGTGTATATGTTTGATTTACGTGTTTTTGAATTACATGCTGCTTTACAAGCACATAACCCCCACGTAAAATGCGAGATGCCTGTACAGGACACAATTATAAAATCTGTAGAGAACGTGAGACTTGGAAGATAGAAATTGGCAAGACAGATGCCTGTACACTACAGGACACAATTATATAATCAACCTCTGCAAGACTTGTGGGACAGGGCAGATAGCAATGAACAAGAGCATATGAACATAGATTGGTCGATGCAAAGGTAGGTAGTTTAGTAAGTTGTGAGGAGCACACAAAGAGCCTGCAATGGATATTGGCAGATTATGTGAGTTAACAAGAAGCAGACAGATGGAGTACGTTGTGGGATATGTGAGGTTTTCCACTTTGAAAAGAAGAGTGAAGAAGGGACCTTATTTTTTAAATGGAGGGAGTACAACCTGTTGAAGTAAAAAAAATGGATCTGGGAAATGAGAAGAGCATTTCAAGATGTTTAATGAAACTATTTTTTAAACAAAAGCCTTTTTTAACAAGAGGTGTGGAGTATAAATATAGAAGGGTTTTGATGCAACTTTATTGGGTACTGATGAGACCACAGCTAGAATATTTATGCAGTTTTGATCTCCGTATGTTAGAAAGGATGTACTTGCATTGAAACAGTGCAGAGGAGGTTTATTAGGTTGATTTAAGGCATTAAAAAGGGTTGACGAGTTTCAACCTACACTCATTGGTGTTTAGAAGAATGAGGGTTGACCTTATTGAACCATAAGATTCTGTGGAAGAATGACAAGGTGGTGCCAATATTGAGATAAAGAGGCCACAGCTTCATAAAATGGGGTTCTTCACTTCAAAAGGAGATGCAGTAGAATTTCTACTCTCAGAAGGTTAGGAATCTATGGAATTGTCTGGCTCAGAGAGCTATGGACGTGGAAGCATTGAATGCAATCATGGAAGGACATTCTTGCTATTGAGGGAGTGCAGCGTAGGTTCACGAGGTTAATTCCCAGGATGGAGGGACTGTCATATGATGAAAGAATGGAGCGACTGGGCTTGTATTCACTGGAATTTAGAGGAATGAGAGGGGATCTTATAGAAACATATAAAATTATTAAGGGATTGGACACGCTAGAGGCAGGAAACATGTTCCTGATGTTGGCAGAGTCCAAAATCAGGGGCCACAGTTTAAGAATTTGGGGTAGGCCATTTAGAACTGAGATGAGGAAAAACTTTTTCACATAGAGAGTTGTGAATTTATGGAATTATCTGCCTCAGAAGGCAGTGGAGGCCAATTCACTGGATGCATTCAATAGAGAGTTAGATAGAGCTCTTAGGGCTAGTGGAATCAGTGGGAGAAGGCAGGAACGGGGTACTGATTGTGGATGATCAGCCATGCTCTCATTGAATGGCAGTGCTGGCTCGAAGGGCTGAATTGCCGACTCCTGCACCTATTGTATGCAGTACACTGACTTCCTGTACACTTCAGGCAGTGTTATCGACGTTTTCAGTGCCATTCAGAATGCTCCTTCTCCACCTTGACCCAAGGATTCCCAGTAATGGTGAAGGTTTTTTCTATTTTTCAAGGTTTTGAGAATGTCCTTGAATCTCTCCCTCTGCAAATTTGCAATCTTGTGCTGTGACAGAGTTTGGTAAAGGGCTTGTTCTGAGAGTCCAGTATTGGGCATGCCCAATGAAAATGACTGGGTGTGATTTTGGAGACATTTGTCTGGAAGAGAACGTCAACATTGAGTTGCTTTTCTGCCAGCAGATTTGCAGGATAAGCATTGATATATTTCCAGTGCTGTAATGTTGGTATTGAAGGTAGGTTAAGTGTCAGAAACATAGAGGATAGGGGACCATTAGCTTGGTTATATGGGAATTTAATTCACGTTTGGGGCCGATCATGACCCCAGTCTTCAGCAGGGTTTAGGAAGAAATGCAAAGAATTTGAATGGAAAATTGTGAAAGTGCTCAGCAGTTCAGGCTAACGGAATCAAGGGATATGGGGGGAAAAGCAGGAAAGGGTACTGATTTTGGATGATCAGCCATGATCATATTGAATGACGGTGCTGGCTCGAAGGGCTGAATGGCCTACTCTTGGACCTATTTTCTATGTTTCTATAGAATCACAGGAAACAGAAATGTATGTGTTCTGATGAAAGGCCATCAACCTACAATCAACATTATTCTCTGTTCACAATGCACTCTGACCCATCAGATGTCTCCAGCATTCCCTGATTTCATTTGAGACTCTTTGGATGTTGGGTTTGAGATTGAGACCAGGTACAGCAGGAACAGATGAGGTGGCTTTAAGTCAGACCCTATGTTTTGGTTGGTGGAGACCAGGACTGGGAATTTCCATTTACTGAGCGAAAACTGCAGGAGGGAATTCCATTTACTGAGCGAAAACTGCAGGAGGGAATTCATCAGTGAGAATCCTGGTGAAAGCAATAGCCAATTTGTAGAGTGGAAATAGCTCTTCATATGACTGAGCATGTGGGATGATGGAAGAAATGGGGATGTGGAAAGGGAGTGGGGTGGGGAAATGAGCAATGAGGGGAATGAAGACTTTAGCTTTAGACTTTAGAGATACAGCGTGGAAACAGGCCCTTCGGCCCACAGAGACCACACCGACCAGTAATCATCCCATACACTGACCTACACAGACTATAGACAATTTTACAACATAGCAAAGCCAATAAACCTACAAACCTGTGTGTCTTTGGAGTGTATGAGGAAACTGGAGCTGCCATATAAAAACCCACGGGTCACAGGGAAAACGTACAAACTCTGTACAGACAGCACACATAATCAGGATCGAAGACAGGTCTCTGGCGTTGTAAAAGGCCACAACTCTACCGTTGTGCCACTGTGCCGCGAAGATGGGTAACAGTGTAACGAGATCAGGATGGGAAAGGGACACTTTGCTTCTTTGTCAAGAAATGCCCAGATAATGATGCCCACTCTTTCGCTACATGACCCAACAGACTGCAAATGTTAATAGTGGAAGAAATGGGATTTTCAAACCTTCAGAAGCATATAAATTCTTGTCAAAACAGCATCATATCATACACAGGATGATGGTTTTTGCACTAATGGTTTGAATCATCTATTGTGCACTCTGGTACCCAAGTGTAGTAATTAAAGTGAAAAGATGTGCCCCCAAAGGGACAATGAATCAGTTTCTCCTAATGAGCCTTAATTGCTTCAGGCAAAGTTGCTTCACTATGCATGGAATGGTTCTACTTCTGATGTTAACTATAGCACAGAATGTTTAAAAAGCTGACGCTGGTGGAAGTAACATTTGAAATGGTTTCTGGCGATTCTTGACTGACAGATAAGATGGAGGGGAAATGCTCTCTGTCTTGTACTCTGGACTTCTGGGACAGAAAGGAACAATAATATAATTGGATATGAATTTCAAAAACCTTCCTCTCTTTCATTCCATGCCTCATCAAGTAAGTTATCAGCTCCAGTTCTTGGGTGCTGAAAAACACCGCAGTTTAGGGTTCAGGCATAAGAACGTAGGTACCTAGGCTTCTTGTAATAATTACATATAGGATGCAAACAATAATATGACAGAAACAAGGAATTGTAGACACTGGTTTATGAAAGAAGACGCAGAGTGCTGGAGTAACTCAGCAGGTCAGGCAGCATCTCTGGAGAACACGGATAGGTGATGTTTTGGGTCGGTGTGAAGTGGACCCGAAACGTCACCTAGCCATAATAATACGGCTAATCTTGTAATGTTAAGAGAAATGCATGGCAGTAGTTTCAACAGTAATTATATGAACCGTTGTTAGAAGCAGAAATACAACAGAGTAGGGGGGAAGAAGGAGTGGAGACACTTTTAAGAAGCCATAGGAATAGGCAAAGTTCAGCTCGTTGCCAATCACAGTGACATCTTCTGGAAGAGGCAAAACCCCGTGCTGGATCGCACCCATTTACATATAAATCAGAAAAGTCAGGACATGTTTGGCAATTTATAAACAATGAAAGCATAGTGGTTAAGGAATGTGATTTAAATGGATGAATGTGGATTACTATACGCAAAATGCTTCAAAGAAGCATTAGCATTGCAGAGATTTAAATGGAACTTGTTAAACTTTTCAATAGACAATAGGTGCAGGAGTAGGCCATTCGGCCCTTCGAGCCACCACCGCCATTCAATGTGATCATGGCCGATCATCCACAATCAGAACCTCGTTCCTGCTTTTTCCCATATCCCTTGATGCCACAATCTTTAAGAGCTCTAACTAACTCTCTCTTGAAAGCATCCAGAGAATTGGCCTCTACTGCCTTCTGAGGCAGAGAATTCCACAGAATCACAACTGTGGGTGAAAAGGTTTTACCTCATATCCGTTCCAAATGGACTACCCCTTATTCTTAAACTGTGGCCCCTGGTTCTGCACTCCCTCAACATCAGGTACATTGTTCTGCCTCTAGCGTGTCCAATCCCTTAATCTATATTACTAAAATTCTGAACTTGACCAGTTCCTGTTTTTCTGTTTCACGATTTTACGCTGTTTCACGATTTTTCACGAAAAAACGCTGCCACTTACGGCTGTGATTTTTGACCATCTTACTTAGAGTCCCCCTCCGCTGCGCAGGACAAGAAGATTTTTCCCATTTATGAAAAATAAAAGAGTTATTAATGTTTTAAAAATGTTGAGAATCTCTCTGCTGCCCCTGCTGGTAGGCGGGGGGAGGGACTATAAAACCCGGAAGAGTTGTGCCTCAGTCAGTCTCTGCAAGATGGGGAAGTGAGAGGGTCACATCTCTCAGTCTGAGCTGTGAATAACACTGAAAACATGTATACTAAACTGTGAGTGTGGTTTTACTGACCTTGAGTGCCTTTAATGCGGTTTGAAAATGAAAATGGGGTTGGTTTGAAGTAAAAGCACTGCAAATGGTGTGTGGGGGTTTAGGTTGAAATGCAAGCGCTGCAAATGGTTGGTGGGGGTTTGTGTGTAAGTGCAAGCACTGCGAATGGTTGGTGGGGGTTTGGGTTGAAGTGCAAGCACTGCGAATGGTTGGTGGGGGTTTGGGTTGAAGTACAAGCACTACAAATGGTTGGTGGGGGTTTGGGTTGAAGTACAAGCACTGTAAATGGTTGGTGGAGGATTTGGGTTGAAGTAGTAGTATTGCAAATGGTTGGTGGGTGTTTGGGTTGAAGTACAAGCACTGCAAATCGTTAGAAATCTAAACTTGACAACTTCTTCTTAGCATTATATTGATTTTAGATAAAATATTACCACTTACGGCTGTGATTTTTGGCCATCTTACTCAGTCCCCCTCCGCTCTTCAGGTGCAGAGGATTCTTCCTATCAATGAAAATTAAAAGTGTTATTAGTGTTTAAAAAATGTTGAGAATCTCTCTCCTGTCATTCACGCCATGAAGGCCACACCTTTTCCGGTGGGAGGCGGGAGGAATTATAAAACACGGAAGTGTGGGTGTGGCTCAGTCTCTGCATGATGGGGGAGGGGGAGGTCACGACTCTGTCTGAGTTGTGAATCAACTGAACATACTGAATGTCTACTGAAATATGAGTGGTGTTTTGTGTGGTTTTATGGTGGTTTCATCCTGCTTGAAATGGTAGGAAACTGCATTGGAATGTGGTGGCCTTGCACCCTGCATGAAATAGTATGAAACTGCATTTGAATGTGGTGGCCTTGCACCCTGCATGAAGTGGTATAAAACTGAACTTTAATTTGGTGGCCTTGCACCCTGCTTGAAGTGGTATGAAACTGCACTTGAATTTGGTGGCCTTGCACCCTGCTTGAAGTGGTATGAAACTGCACTTGAATTTGGTGGCCTTGCACCCTGCTTAAAGTGGTATGAAACTGCACTTGAATTTGGTGGCCTTGCACCCTGCTTGAAGTGGTTTGAAACTGCACTTGAGTTTGGTTTACGTGGATCTTGCTTGAAGTGGTAGAAAACTGCACCTGAATTTGGTGGCCTTGCACACTGCTTGAAGTGGTATGAAACTGCATTTGAATTTGGTGGCCTTGCACCCTGCCTGAAGTGGAAGAAAATGCACTTGAATTTGGTGGCCTTGCACCCTGCTTGAAATGGTAGGAACATTGATTTGAATTTGGTGGCCTTGCACCCTGCTTGAAATGGAATTTCAGGGAATAGCCGTGAGTCAACTACCAGCCCACCAGCCGTGAGTGAGCTGCCAGAAAATCAGGCTTGAGGAACTGAGCTCATACCAGCGCTCCAGAAAGCCCCCCTCCCCCCCCACCACTGGCCACCAACGGGTCCCACTTAGTCTAGTAATCTTATATGTTTCAATAAGATTCCTTCTCATCCTAAATTCTAGTGTATACAAGCCCAGCCACTCCATTGCCCGCTAAACTTTAAATGTCCGCTAAACTTTATTATATTTCTTAAAAGTGTCTCCACTCCTTCTCCCCCCCTTCTCCCCCCCCCCTTCTCCTCCCCCCTTGTCCACCCCTTCTCCTCCTCCCCCTTCTCCCTCCCCTTCTCCCCCCCTTTCTCCCCCCTCTCCCCCCTCTCCCCCCTTCTTCCCCCCCTTCTCCTCCCCTTCTCTCCCCCTTCTCCCCCCATTCTCCCCCCCTTTTCTCCCCCCTTTTCTCCCCCCCCTTTTCTCTCGTTCCCTTTTCTCCCCCCCTACTACCCCCCTCCCCCCATTCTCCCCCCATTCTCCCCCCTTCTTCCCCCCTTCTCCTCCCTCCTTCTCCTCCCCCTTCTACCCCCTTCTCCCCCCTTTTCTCCCCCCTTTTCTCCCCCCCTTTTCTTCCCCCCCCTTTTCTTCCCCCCCTTTTCTCCCCCACTTCTCTCCCCCCCTTCTCTCCCCCTCCTTCTCTCCCCCCTCCCTTCTCTCCCCCCCTTCTCCCCCCCCCCCCACTCTCTATACACTATCGTACACTGTGCAGCCATCTTTTACCTTCCTCTTCATCGCTGGTGTGAATTTCAGACAGCACTTCCCCACTTTCCCTGGCCCCGCCTTTGCGATGTGTTTGTGTGTGTGTTTGTGTGTGCGGTCGGTCGATCCAGCTCACGGTTTCAACGTGGACGGTCGATCCAGCTCGTGGTTTTCCAGGCGAGTGCCCTCGAGCTTGAAGGTCAAAGACACTCTTCTTAACTCGCGGATTAGGTCGCCGCAGTGGGACAGCCTACCATTTTAGTATTGGTGGATGGGAAAGATTTAAATTGGTTTCGGATTTGAACGGGACAGGTCATTAAGGGCTCCAGTTGAACTGGTTTCCTGGCTGGCCTGCAGGTAAGTCCCTCATTCACGGTCTCTCATGTTATTTAGTAATTTCTTCCCATCTCTCCCTCTCCCCCCTCCAAGGTTGGTCCTTCTGTTTGCCTTTATTTGCTTCAGTTTTATTTGTTTAAATGTTATTTATTACATTGTAACTTTTGAAAGATTAAAGCGGATATCAGACGCTTTCCAAGGGCTGAATCGGCCCATTCATCGCGGGCATGCTCGCGGCCACCAAGTAAATGTGTGTCCTCCATGTTTTGATAGCAATTTCTGCCCCTGCTTTGCTCCTATACTCCTCCTCTCGTTATGAAGGCCAACATGCCATTAGCTTTCTTCACTGCCTGCTGTACCTGCATACTTACTCATACATGCATTCATCTCATGATTGGAAATCAACACGTTTACATTTCATTTATCCTTCTGATTCTAAAGTGAAATGATTCTTCTTAACTTATATGTTCCTCATGAATTATTTCCCCATTATCCAGTGCAGTCACAGGTAAGCAATACTTCTCCTCATTATGGTTTTGGGGCAGTGCGGGATATTACCTATAAATGGCCGATCAGAGCCGATCAGTACAGATGAATCACCGTTCAGCCTGTAAACCATTGTATCGTTCAGAGTGTGAGAAACAGGCATTGATCAATGCAGCAGTGCTGTGCAGAATATTGAGTGCTGATCGAAGCAATGCGTAAAAGGAAAAACTTGCATTTATTCATAGGCTTTCATATCCTTGGGACCTACAGAAGCATTATAAATTGCTTTGGAACGTTACTTATGTGGGGAAACAAGCAGGAGGCAAAATGTACTTGGGAAAAGAACATCCATAAACGGCAATTTGTTATACAATCTCTATCACATTTGGTTTGGTGGTGGACAAATTCTCTGCTTTACTTCAAGCAGTGTTTTGTTTCACTCTAGGAGGCTGTGATTTATTGGATTGTTCTGCTGTTTGGCTGCTCTAAACCTAAAGCCCACCACACTCCTGGCTGCATTCACTCAGTTCTTCAAATGTGATCGCAGAGCCCTTTGTACAAGTAGTGTCACAGGGCATTAGACATTAACCTTTTGCAGACTGTTGGTAGAGTCATACAGTGTGAAAACTGGCCCTTCGGCCCACACCGATCAACATGCCCCATCTACACTAGTTCCACCTGCCTGCATTTGGCCCATATCCCTCTAAGCCTGTCCTATCCACGTACCTGTCTAAATGTTAAACACCTGCCTCAATTACCACCTTCAGCATCCAGCTCCATACACCCACCACCCTTTGTGTAAAAAAAGTTATACAACAGGTTCCTATTAATTTTTCCCTCCTTTACCTTAAACCTATATCATCTGGTTCTCTATTCCCTACTCTGGGCAAGAGTGTGCATTTACCCAATCTATTCCTCTCATTATTTTGTACACTTCTACGAGATCACCGTTCATCCTCCTGTGCTCCAAGGAACTAAGGAAACTAGGTTGTGTGAGTCACCTAGCAGTAAGGCTGGAAGATAGACACTTTTGCATGTTTCAAATTCATCTCAAGGTCCTTGACACTTGCTCCTCAGCTGCCAATTCTCAGAGTTGTAGCCATGCTTGTCAGCTGATGCACTTTAAAGGACTGGTGCACCAAAATAAGCACACTTCTAGATACTGATAATAGGCAGTAGTGGAGTAACTCAGCAGACCAGGCAACATCTCTGGAGAAAAGGAATGGGTGACATTTCAGGTTGAGACCCTTCTCAGACTCCTTGTCAACTGATGAAGGTGAAGGAAGCTGAAAACGTTTGTAGTATTTATATAAGATCTTGCCCATCCCCTGTTGCACCACACATATGTGACCACGCTGATTCTTAAGGGGTCCTATTTTTTCCCATGTTACCTCTTTGCTCTTAATATACATAGAATCAGGATTTTCCTTTATCTTATCTGCCAAAAATATCCGATGCCCCCTTTTTGGTCTCCAAATTTGCTGCTGAAGTATACTTCTACATACTTTATACTCCTCATGGAGTTCACTTGATCCCAGCTATATCTGACGTATGCCTATCTTTTTTCCTGACAAATGCCTCAATATGGTTCATCATCAACCTGGCTCACTATCTGCCAGCCTTGCCTTTCACTCTACAGGAACGTGCTTCCCCTGCACTCTCCCTATTTTGCATTTAAAAGCCTCCCACTTTCCAAATGTCCATTTACATTCTAATAGTCTCTCCCAATTATCATTTGCAAGTTCCTATCTAATGCCATCAAAATTAACCTTGCCCCAATTTAGGACTAACTTGTGGACCTGTGTCAACAAACAACCTGGTTCACAGTCCATGAGAGCCGCTCAAATATCAGCAAGCATATATTTTACCAAGTGGTGTGCATGTGATAATGCCACACCAAGAGGGTACTGACATCAGGGAGAGTGCCGTGAGAGAGGTGTAGAAATCCAATAGAAACAACTGGAAAAAAAGGGAATGTGTAAGGGCACAAACAACCAAGCTTCGACAGACACAAAATTCTGGAGTAACTCAGCGGGACAGGCTGTATCTCTGGAAAGAAGGAATAGATTACGTTTTTGGGTTGAGATCCTTCTTCAGACTGATCAACCAAGCTTTTATACTTCATTTCATAAGCTCTTACAGATAAGTTCATAATAAGTTCATAAGTCATAGGAATAGAATTAGGGACAGCGGTTCGAACACCTACCCTTGCGGAACATCACTAGTCACTGGCAGCCAACCAGAAAAATCCCCCTTTATTCCCACTCTTTGCCTTCTGCTATTCAGCCAACCATCTATCCATGCTAGTATCTTCCTCTAACATGGGTTTTCATCTTGTTTAGCAGCCTCACGTGCGGCATCTTATGGAAGGCCTTCTGAAAACCCAGGTAAACAACATCCACTGACGCCCATTTGTCTATCCTGCTATTTACTTCCTCAAAGAATTGCAACAGATTCCTCAGGCAAGATCTTTCCTTCACAAAATTGTACAGATACTTCTCAGTGGCAGAAGTAACAAGGTGAAGCCTCATTGCCAAGGTGTAGGCCTTCACAGTTTTGAGCAGCAAGGTGTAAGTTGCCCCTTTACAGAGTGATATTGGTGAGAAAACATGTGCAAATAAAACATGGTCCTTCAGGGGGTGGTGAAAGATTGTTGCTTCGGACCAGGTGGCAGAAGGCATGGTCCAATATACCCTGGGTTTTAAAATGCTGCAAAACCTAAAGTGACTTCATTAGTTCTACAGCAAACACTGTTAAAATATTATCACCTCAAAGCATAACAGGAATTCCCAGTGGAGCACCAATGCCATCGGAAAACACTATGGCCTCCATTTTGTTATTTAACATTCCATGTTAGATCCTTTTGCACTGCAGACAGCAACATGATAGGATCCAATATCCAGGCCATCAAATCCTTCTCAAATATCCCATCTTTTTTATGAAAGTGCAACTGTTTAAAATAGACAATAGTTATACAGTAGTTACAGCAATAATGTCTGCAAATTTATGTGTAAAAATTCCCACAACCCCCAATTATATCAATAAAGATATAAATATCAAATGATTGATATTTATATCTTTAGACATCAAGTTTCCAAAATTGCATTCTAATGGGAAAAATAGAACATATTTTATGGCACCACAGCAGATTCTTTAGTAAAGAAATACTTGAGTAATCTACATGCAGTGTCTGTTCAGTGGAATATCGCTATTTATTGATATACTTCAACACCAGGGAAATAATAGAGGGAAATACAGTAAATACAGAGAAATTTACCTGTGTTTTAAAGCTGTTGTTCCAGATTTACAGCTGAAAGATTGGTGATTACCTGAATATTATTCTTTTTTTGCGGGGACATCCAGTGGATGGATTAGAATTTGGGGCAGCATGGTGGCGCAGCCTTACAGCGCCAAAGAACCGGGTTTGATCCTGACTACGGGTGATGTCTGTACGGAGTTTGTATGTTCCATCTCTGACCACGTGGATTTTCCCTGGGTGCTCCTGTTTCCTCCCACACTCCAAGCACATAGAGGTTTGTAGATTATTTTGGCTTTAGTAAAAATTGTAAATGATCCTCTGTATCTCTAAACCAAACTAAACTAGAATGGGGTTCTTATGCAACAAGTTTTGGTTTAATTTAATCAGAAAATGTAAAATCTGTTTCCTCCCTTATTTTGTGTGTTGCTTATTGTGTCTCTATTTACCAATTCATCTTGAGTTTCACTTGAAAGTCCAGGAACTAAAATCTATATCTGCAGCAAAATGAAACTGAGTTGCCATAGCTAGGTGCTGGAATTGTCCATATGAACTTGTCAATTAGTTGAATAATTTCTACAAATACCAACCTATGTATCAGGAGGGATAGTACTCAAACTACATATACTGCCATCATGCCGGTTTGGACAGTTCATTTTGTTCCTGATGGATAAGACTGCAATGCGTGAATTTCATCTCAATATATTAAAGGAATTGTAAAGTATAATGAAGTGACTGAGTTGCCTGGAGATTTCGGGGAGAACTTTCCTTGGAGGCATGCCAGGAAATGACAACACTGTCAGGAATAGTATTGGAACATAAAGTAAGAATTTATCCAGTGTAGCTATTCCTGCAGCAACACTAGTCTTATATGCCATATTTTATCAAAATAATTATCAATCAATCATCTGGCATCACACAAAGCCGCATCGTGTTACTGCCGACCACCATCTGCTCATAAAAACCTGCAGACATCGTATGTCACAGTGAATAATTTTGATGAATTCCAATATCAAACTGGCTTTCCTTAAGTTCATCTATTTTGCGTGTATAGGTGCGATGATGAAAGTTGTACTTTGAAAAGTTGCTATTGCTCATTGCTTAGATATGTGCGTCTAGAAAATAATCCAAACCAAACCCCATATTGTGTAGGAAGGATCTGCAGATGCTCGTTTACACCAAAGATAGACACAAAATGCTGGAATAGCTCAACAAGTCAGGCAGCATCTCTGGGGAAAGGGTCTGAAGAAGGGTCTCAACCCGAAACATCACGTATTCCTTTTCTCCAGAGATGCTGCCTGACCCACTCAGGTACCCCAGCATTTTGTGTCTATTTTCAAGCCCCATATTATTATGGTGAGTTAGACAAATTTTGCTCAGTTAAGGAAAAGAGTTAATGTGAGAGCAGAACATTAAACAAACTTCTGCCGGTCTTCAATTCTGAGAGATAAAATCCCAAAATGTTTGAATTTAATTTTCTCTGGATCTTTAACTTTTCTATCAGTATTGACAGAACAATATGCACATGAATATTAATCTACTGCAATTTATTTTAATCTCTAGTATTGACCTGTCACTTAAACTGTCCAAGTCTCAGAATGAAAACAAACAAACTAACTAGTAGCTATTCTGTTACTTTAGGAAGAAAGCGAGAAAGCAAGGCAGTGTTAAAAGTTATTGTTTGATTTCAACACGAAGTTTTAGCAGGTCAGGCAGCATCTGTTGAGGAAATTGGACAGATGATGTTTTGGGTCAAGACTTTATCTGTCCATTTCCTCCACTGATATTGCCTGACCTGCTGAGTTCCTCTAGTACTCTGTGTTTTGCTCAAGAGTCCAGCATCTGTAGTGCCATGTCCTCTAATTGTTTGAGTTCAGTGTGCCATGTTGTCCACTGTCTGCATTTCTGTTCTTTTAAGGCATAAAGAAGGATTCATCATTCATTTAAAATATTCCATCCCTTGACAACTGAATGGGATAAAGAATTCCACTATAAGGAGTAAAATAGGCAAAAAGGGCAGCAGATAGAGAAAGGTGGAAGAGAATTGGGGAGTATTCTTTGTTCCTAAACACCTTTTGGTAAGTTTATCCAGCCTAGTATCCATTTATTTTGCCCCAATGGTTTTACCAGAATGTTAAAGTTAGGATTAACTGCATGAAAAAATAAAACAATAAGGCACGGGAACAGAATTAGGCCATTTGGCCCATCGATTGTCCACCGTGAAAGTCCACCGTGAGTTTAAAATCAATGAGGATATTATTATTTTTGGCAAATTAATGATTAAAAGCATAATGACGTAAGATTTAGTCATAAAAGTGAATAGAGAGATTCCATGTGTATGTTTCATCACCATTCCACTTTTTAATTTTCTCTTTTGGACATTTGGCTAAAGACATTGGTCATTTGGCTAAATAACACAGTACTTTAAAGGATACATTGAAAAAGAACCTGGCAGAGTGGAAGAGTATCTTGTACCCATGGCTGCTGTCTGTATGGGTAGTAAGTTCTCTCCATGACCGGGGTGGGTTTTCACCGAGTTCGTCGGTTTCCTCCCACACTCCAAAGACCTACAGATTTATATGTTAATTGGCTTGCTGTAAATGTAAAATTGTCCCTAGTGTGTGTAGGATCGTGTTCATGTGCAGGGATCGCTGGACGGTGCAGACTCGGTAGCCCGAAAGGCCTGTTTCCGCGCTGTATCTCTAAACTAAATTAAACCTAAAATAATTAAATATTCCTTAACAAGCTGTCACATCATTTCTGAATGTGTTAATTTATCGCTATTTCCTGTCAATTTAATAAATAACCATGGAACAACACAGCTGCTCTCTATCGAAACTAATATCCATGTTTCTTTTACGCCCTTTTCATGGTTCTACTGCTAATTCATTTTATAATTTAAAAAATGGAACGTAATGCAAATTGCTTGATCACCCTGTGATCGTGATTGAAAGCTGGAACTATTATTGAATCTTTTATATAAATGTGCATAATCATGACATTAACTTGCACAGTGCCAATAACAGAAACTGCAGACTGGCATAATGGAGAATCCTCTCTCCAAGCCTGAGATACCTTGCTGAGTCAAAGTCCTCTGCACTGCACCTGACCAATGCTGGTGCTGAACTTTTACTGCTTAAGACTGTGAGTTACCTAAAAAGGTAAATGTCTGTGTCATCATTTTGATTAACGATAGAAATTGGGAGCAATCACAACAAAGTCAGTCGGAAAGCGAAGGGTAGGGCAAAGATCCATGTAATTTTTCATTCCTGTAGCTGCAAAGATTCATGGCAACTGGATACATTAATATCTGCATCGGCACCTAAGCCTACATAAATTCTGCAACATAAACTATAGTTACTTTGCACCAAACAAAAAAAAGAAATATTGCATGTTTCATATTAATGAGAGTGTATTTTAAAGTGGCTTTAGTTGACAAAGTAAGTAGGACCAAGTCATCACTAAAAGGATATATACAGAATCAGCAAAATCTTCTGAGCCAAAGGCTTCTTTTTCTCGCAGCATGCCAAGAAAGATTTGCTGTAGGGAGAAATAATTTGCTCTTCCTACATTCCCCTAGCTGTTTTACTCTGTAAAATTGGCCGAGTGATCCTTAAGAATCTTGAGATTGTTCCAAAGTATAGTGTACCTGGGAGAGAGAGTTGACTTCTGTTTGACAAACTTTGTTCACTTTCTTCACTTCTGAGAGCAATAGCCAGGGGGAATTATGGTACCCCATAAAATAAAGATATTTGCTCCAGCAATTGAGAAAGCCAACAGGGAAAAACAACAAATTTTAATTCTAGGATACCCAGGCAGGCATCTGACTGCTGATCCAGAAGTAAAGCGCATTGTCACTAGATTCTTAAATGGGATAGATTTATTTCTAAGTATTGCATCCATCTGTGGAAGTGAACTTGGAGTCATAGAGTCATACGGTATGGAAACAGGTCCTTCAGCCCAACTTGTCCACACCGAACAACATGCCCCATTTAGACCAGTCCCACCTGGACTACACTTGTCCATTGTCTATTGTGACTAGAATAGAAGGGTTGGGTCCTATCCATGTACCTACTTCTAAACCTGTCCTATCCATGTACCTACCCAAATGTTTCAGAAACGGTGTGATAATATCTGCCTCAACTACCTCACCTGGTAGCTCGTTCCATGTACCTGTCACCCTTTGAGTAAAAAAGTTGCCCCTCAGGTTCCTATTAAACCTTTCTCCCCATCACCTTTTACCTAAGTCCTCTGGGTCTTGATTCTCCAACTCTGGGTAAACAAATCTGTGCATTTACCCTATCTATTCCTCTCATGATCTTATACACCTCTATAAGATCACCCCTCATCTTCTTGCACTCTGAGGAACAAAGCTCTAGTCTGCTCAACCTCTCCCTGTAGCTCATGCCCTCGAGTCCTGGCAACATCCTCATAAATCTTTTCTGCACCCTTTCCAGCATAACAATATCATTTCTATAACAGGGTGACCAACACTGAAAACAATACTCTAAATGTGGCCTCGCCAATGTTTTGTACAACTGTAACATTACCTCCAAACCTCTATACTCAATCCAATGACTGATGAAGGCCAATGTTCCAAAAGCCTTCTTGACCTTGGTATGGATCTGCATTATGTGATCTGCAAACCAGTATTTAATAGAACGAGGGTACACAAAATTGCTGGGGAAACTCAGCGGGTGCAGCAGCATCTATGGAGCGAAGGAAATAGAGAGGAGGAGAACTTCTTCAAAGTAGGCATACCTTGACCAATGACCTAATTTAATAGAACGAGCTTGGATGCAAAGAGAAGGCTTTGAAGTTAGAATCCAGATGAGCAAAGGCTGGAACTAAACGGGTCAGGCAGCATTTCTGGAGAAGGAGGATAGGTGACATTTCGGGTCGGGACCGTTCTTCAGACTGTCAATCTGAAGAAGCAATCTGACCTAAATCGTCACCTAATCATGTTCTCCTGAGATGTTGCCTGTTACTCCAGCTCTTTGTGTTCTTATGTGTAAATCAGCATTTTCTGTACCTTGTTGTTGTTCCCACAGAGTGATGGAAAGGGAGTTCCAGGGTTTAAATCCATTGATCATGAAGGAGCAGCAATACATTTTTCAGTCAGATTGACATGCGATTTGAAGAGGAATCTGATGCCGATGGTGTTCCCATGCATCTGGTGCCCTGGTCCTGCTCAAAGGATGTGGTGGCTCTGGAGAGGGTCCAGAGGAGGTTTACAAGAATGATTCCAGGAATTAATGGGTTAACATATGACGAGCGTTTGACAGCACTGGGTCTCTACTCGCTGGAGTTTAGAAGGTTGAGGGGGGACCTCATTGAAACTTACAGAATAATGAAAGGCATGACTGAACTTTGCCGCCTTCCCTCGCAGTGGGAAAGTTTGATACCGCTGTGTGGGGATGTTTATGTTATAGACTATTGTGTTCTGTGTTCTTTATTTTATTCGTATGGCTGTATGGTGACCACAAATTTCACTGTGCCAATTGGTGCATGTGACAATAAATGTATCTTGACGTGTCTCTTGCATAGATAGAGTGGATGTGGAAAGGATGGGAGAGTCTAGGACCAGAGGTCATAGCCTCAGAATTAAAGGGTGCTCTTTTAGAAAAGAGGTGAAGAAGAACTTCTTTAGTCAGAGGGTAGTTAAACTGTTGAATTTATTACTACAGGCCTGTAAAGGCCAAATCAGAGGATATTTTTAAGGTAGAAATAGACAAATTCGTGATTAGAATTGGTGTCAAGGGTTATGGGGAGAAGGCAGGAAAATGGGATTAGGAGGCAGAGATCAGCCATGATTGAATGTCAGAGTAGACTCGATGGGTCCAATGACCTAATTCTACTCCTATGACTTGTGACCTTGTAACCTGGTGTTGGTTTCGGAGGTACTGCCAGAGTGGTCGAGGCCTAAATATATTTATAATTTTTTTAATACAAATGACTTAAAATGTGCAGTAGAATTTTTATTAACATCATTCTCAAAAAGGTTTTATATGTTATTACAATGGATCTACAGAAAGAACATTCAAAAGGAAATTAATTACAACCAGTAACCAATATCTTTAGTACCAGCAGTCTGACGAAGGGTTCTGACCTGAAACAGCACCTATTCCTTTTCTCCAGAGATGCTGTCTGACCCGTTGAGTTACTCCAGCTTTTAGTGCCTATCTTTTGTTTAAACTAGGATCTGCAGTTCTTTCCTGCACATCTTTGATACCAGCAACCTGCTATAGACATTTTCCAATGCTTTAGCCTGATATATTTGAAAGCACTTTGTAAATGTTCATCCTGTCTTATTTTGAAAAGATGAATAAATTTGGTTCATGAAAGGTAAGCAGTGCTGCTCTAAAGCTGTTTATATTAATTCACATCAATCGCCCTGCACTGTTTACACAGAACTAACTGATGCATCATTAGCTGTGCTACTTTATTATGAAGCTTTATCCTTGACAGGATATCAAACCAGTAAATGTGACAAATTGTAATGACTGAACCACAGATTTTGATTTCTTCACTATCTCAGCAAGTTATCTGACACAGTATTGGACTTTCCTCTTCTTTAATTCTCTTGAGTTTATCCTGTCGGCTGTCATCAATCAAATAGACAGTGCATTTCAGTAATTCAATGTACCAATGCAGAGATAAGAGCGAGGTCAGCAAAAATGTTCAATTTTTCTGAAAACAAGCCTTAAGTTCTGACCCACCAGCATTAAAATAAAATCTAGCAATTACATGCTTCCAGCAGTGTGAGAAAGTAAAGAGGATTATACAGTAAATGAACCATTGGCAACTATTTATAATTATCCATATATCAACAATGCCACATTGTCATTCTATAATAATATCCTAATATTTTATTGTGCATTGCTAATCATGCAGGTTGATTAATTTTCAATGCTCAATTTTAATGGCGAATCTATATTGCCCGTGGAGTCCCATAAGATTAAAATATAGTTTTTGGCTTCCATTATTTGCAAGAGTATTTTAGTAGTTCTGTTGACAAAGATTTGATTAAAGGGGATTTTGAAATGTTTGCAGTCTTTTAACAAAAATACATCTATCTATCTATATAATTAAAAGTCTCATCTTGACCACTTCCTGTTTGCACTGTGCTTTAATTTTAGAGAAAACATTACCACTTACCGCTGTGATTTTTGGCCATCTTACTCAGAGTTCCCATCCGCTCATCAGGTCCCGATGATTTTTCCCATCGATGAAAAATAAAAGAGTTATTAGTGTTTAAAAAATCTTAAAATTCTCTCTCCTGTCAATCATTACGATGAAGGCCACGCCCCTTCCGGGAGTGGCGGGAGGGGCTATAAAACCCGGAAGTCTGGACGTGGCTCAGTCTGTCTGCAAGATGGTGAGGGAGAGGTCATGACTCTCAATCTGAGCTGGGAACTACAAAACACTGAGTGTCTACTGACCTGTGAGTGCCCTTTATGTGGTTTTAAATGTGGTTTTAAAATGTGGTTTTAAAATGCGGCTTTAAAATGTGGTTTTAAAAGTGGTGTTAAAAGTGGTTAAAGTGGTTTTAAAAGTGGTGATAAAAGTTGTTCAATAAATGCTTTATTATATCAGACTGTGTTTACTGCAAAAGTCCCGTTCATTCTGTGACGTAATAGACAGATCGCGCATAACAACGTAATTTCCAGTGAGTGCAGAGATCTTGCTGAATGCGGAAGTGTTGCTGACTGCAGAAGGCCCAAGGTGGAGATGTGTGTGTGTGTGTGTGTGAGTATGTGTGTGAGTGTGTGTGTGTGTGTGTGTGTGTGTGTGTGTGTGTGTGTGTGTGTGTGTGTGTGTGTGTGTGTGTGTGTGTGTGTGTGTGTGTGTGTGAGTCTGTGTGTGTGTGTGTGTGTGTGTGTATGTGTGAGTATGTGTGTGAGTCTGTGTGTGTATGTGTGTGTGATTGTATGTGTGTGTGTGTGTATGTGTGTGAGTCTGTGTGTGTGTGTGTGTGTGTGTGTGTGTATGTGTGTGAGTATGTGTGTGAGTCTGTGTGTGTATGTGTGTGTGAGTGTATGTGTGTGTGTGTGTATGTGTGTGAGTCTGTGTGTGTGTGTGTGTGTGTGTGTGTTTGTGTGTGTGTGTGTGTGTGTGTGTGAGTGTGTGTGTGTGTGAGTCTGTGTGTGTGTGTGTGTGTGTGTGTGTGAGTGTGTGTGTGTGTGAGTCTGTGTGTGTGTGTGTGTGTGTGTGTGTGTGTGTGTGTGTGTGTGTGTGTGTGTGTGTGTGTGTGAGTGTGTGTGTGTGTGAGTCTGTGTGTGTGTGTGTGTGTGTGTGTGTATGTGTGTGTGTGTGTGTGTGAGTACGTGTGTGAGTCTGTGTGATGTGTGTGTGTGTGTGTGTGTGTGTGTGTGTGTGTGTGTGTGTGTGTGTGTGTGTGTGTGTGTGTATGTGTGTGTGTGTGAGTACGTGTGTGAGTCTGTGTGATGTGTGTGTGTGTGTGTGTCTGTGTGTGTGTGTGCACTCTGTTTGAAATGCTGTGAAATTGGATTTGTGGCCTGCAGTCTGGTTGGAGCGCTGTGAGGTTGGACTTGCTGCCTGCTCTCTGCTTGGTGTGCTGTCAGGTAGGACTTGACTTGACCTGCTGGGATGATGAATGTGAAGACCTACTTCGCGCCCACACAGAATCACAAACCAGCGAAGACAGGAACAAAGCAGCGAACAATCTAATCTGCAGATTAAATGAGAAACGCAGGCAAAGATGGACAGAGGCAGTGGAATCAATTGATTTCACACACTCCAGCCGTCAGGCGTGGCAGACCATGAATAAGCTGATGGGCAGGTCGACAATCCCAGCATAGTGTCCCATCACTGCAAATTCCATCGCATCGCTACTGCTGAGCAACGGCCGCTTCCCCAACGCGGACAAGGACTTCACCAGAACAACATTGGCGAGAGTACACGAGCTGCCAAGGGCCCCGAGCTGCGACTCCAACCTATCCCACGATTTCACAACACAAGAAATCGAGCAGGCCATCCGACGGCTGTAAGGCACCAGGCACCGACGGCACCCACCCGGAATACATAGAACACCAAGGCAAGAAGGCAACTGACTGGCTGTGCTTCTTCCTCTTCACGTGTTTCCGCTGCCTGAAGCAGCCAAAGATCTGGCGCCGTGCCAAGGTGATCGCTCTGGCGAAGCCAAACAAGCCTAGTGATGACCCCAAGGGATACCGACCCGTCTCACTGCTGTGTGTTCCATACAAGCTGCTGTAATGTCTCCTCCACATACGTCTCAATCCAGTGATCGACTCCCAGCTGCCTAAAGAACAGGCTGGCTTCCGAAGCGGTAGGTCAATGGCGGACCAGGTGACCCTCCTGTGCCATGACATAGAGAACAGCTTCCAGGCAGGGGAGAAGGCAGGCGCTGTCTTCTTGGACCTCACAGCTGCATATGATACTGTCTGGCTGCGTGGACTACACATGAAGCTTCTGGAAACCATCCCAGACAAGCACATGGTGAGCTTCATCATGGAGATGCTGAGCAACCGCAGCTTCAGGCTACACACCAGCAACGGGCAATGCAGCAGGGTGAGGAAACGTAAGAACGGCGTCCCACAGGGCTCAGTGCTGGCACCAATGCTGTTCAACATCTACACCCATGACCTGCCTGCAACCCAGTCAAAGAAGTATGGCTATGCTGATGACCTGGCTATCCTACTCAGTAAACCATCCTGGGAAGCAGCAGAAGAGGGCCTCTCTGAAGACATGAACATCCTGTCTTCACACTTGAGGAACTGGCGCCTTAAGCTCAGCATGGGTAAGACAATAATTTCAATGTTCCACCTCAACAACAGGGAAGCTACCCGCGAGATGAACGTCATGGTGGATAATGTCTGGTTACGGTCCCAGCCTGTCCCCACGTACCTCAGCGTGAAGCTCGACAGAACGTTGTCATTCAAACAACACCTGGAAGGTGCCAAGCCAAAGACAAGTGCCCGTGCCGCACTGATTCGCCACCTAGCCGGCACCACATGGGGAGCCACGACGAAGACAATGCGCATGGCCACAGTGGCCCTGGTGTTCTCAGCCGCCGAGTACTGCGCCCCGGTCTGGTGCCGTAGCCGTTACGCCAAGAAGCTGGATGCTGCCCTCAACAGTGCCCTGCGGACTGTCTCCGGATGCCTACGAGCCACTCCAGTAAACCAACTGCCCGTCCTCGCTGGCATCGCCCCAGCCAACATCAGACGAAAAACAGCCACGCTGGCCATCTCTCGAAAGGCACAGACCAGTGAATCCCATCTCCTCCATCCGATTGTCACAGAGACACCACGACGAGTGAGCCTCAAGTCACGGCACCCCTTTGCCATGCAAGCCCAAGAGCTGCTCTGCACAACTCTGGCTGACGCTTCTAAGGCCGCCTGGGTCAAGACGAGATGGAGAGACCAGTGGAAGTCAGCGGGACCATCTAGGCTCCCCCCCCTCCCCATATCCCCTTCCCCCCCTCCCCCCCCAAAAAGAAATAACAGTAATAATTTGCTTTTATGCAGTACTTTTAACATAGTAAAGCATCCTAAGCTAGTTTCTTGCTGAAGTACAGAACCACACCACACACAACACCAGGTTACTCACCTGCTCGAAGGGCCAAATGGCCTACTCCTGCACCTATTGTCTATTGTCTACTGTCTATTGTCTATTGACAGAACACGAACCTGCTCATCTGGCTTGAAGTACCTCTCCTTTTTTATGGGAGTCAAAAGGGCGTTTCTGACTTAATTGTTTTTGTTCAATTCTCAAAGCCAAATTGGGTTGAACTAGACTTGGGCATATTTTTAGCCTTCTCTTCATCAACAGTTCTGCAGGTGAGTAACCTGTTTTTGTGTATGGTGGTTCTGTACTTCAGCAAGAAACTAGCTTAGGATGCTTCACTGTGTTAAAAGTACTGCATAAAAGCAAATTATTACTGTTAATTTTTGACATTTAACATTGAGAGTCAACAGAATCACACAGTTGCCTTCACATTTAACATTGAATCTTCACTTATAAAACTAAGCCGAGGACACAGTAGGTTTGGATGAAATGCCTGATGAACACCACATTTGATTTTGCTTCAAGACATTCAGCTATCCTGTCTGCAGGCTACATCCTACCCCAGGCTGATGCTATGCTTGCATCTGAGGAACGGTACACTGTCAACAATACCTTTGAAGCAATGTACACCGCGGCCTTGTTCATAATAGCCAGGGACTTCAAGAATCTCAAGAGCGTCCCCTGCACCTGCAGGAGATGCAACACCTGTCGCAATACCTCCTCCCTCAACTCTCTCCAGGTACCTAGGCAGCCCTTTCAGGTTAGGCATAAGTTCACTTGCACCTCCTCCAACCTCATCTACTGCATCCGTTGTTCAAGATGTGGACTCTTATACATCAGCGAGACCAAACGTGAACTGGGCGATCATTTTGCTGAACACCTTCGCTCAGTCCGCCTGAACCTACCTGATCTCCCGGTTACCAAACATTTTAATTACCCTTCCCATTTCTACACTGACCTTTCTGTCCCAGGTCCCCTCCATTGCCAGTCAGACTAAACACAAATTGGAGGAACAGCATCTCATATTTCGCTTGGGCAGCTTACAGTCCAGTGGTATGAATATTGATTTATCTAACTTCAGGTAAGCCCGGCATTCCCTCCCTCTCTTTCCCTCCCCCACCCAAGTCACACTAGCTTCTCGTTTTCACCCAACAAGCAGCTAACAATAGCCCGTTTCCTTTATCATAGTTACCTTTTTGCATATCTTTCATACATTGTTCTTTATCTTTCTACTTCATCGTCTATAAACTCTAATTTCTCTTTTCCCTAACTAGTCTGAAGAAGGGTCTCGATTCAAAACATCGGCCATTTCTTTTTTCCATAGATGTTGCCTGTCCGCCAAGTTCAGCTTTTTGTCTCTGTCTTTGGTTTAAACCAGCATCTGCCCTTCCTTCCTACACAATCTCAAGAGTATGTTGCCAAAATACAATCAGCATGACTCCTGCCCGACTAGAATCCCATACTCCCTATACAACCATCATAAATGCATACCCGCTCCATTCCCAGACTGCTCTTTGTAAATTTGATCACCTGGTTGTGTTTCTACTCCCTGGTTACAAACAGAAAGTCATGCCTTAGTGTCCATGGGAAGAGATCACATTCTTTGAGTCTGTGAATTGGTTCATATTCAGGGACTGCGGATAACCTAAATTAATATGTCACTATTGTCACTGACTTTATCAGCGAGTGTGTAGAGGACTGTGTACCAAAGAAGATGACACTTGTACACCCCAACCAGAAATTATGGATGAACTGTGAGGTGAAGTCCAGGTCTGCATGAACTCGAGCTGTATGAGAAATCTATCTACGACCTTCATACAATGGTTCAGAATGCCAAGAGGGAATTTCAGACCAAGCTGGGTCTTGACTCCAGGCAATGACGTGGATCATGTGGACGAGAGGCCGAAGCAAAGAAGTCTAAGCAAAAGAACCGAATGGAAACGAGGCCGAACGCCAATAAACCGAAAGATTCCGAAGACAAAACGCCTACTAACCGAAAGGATGGGACGCCTAAATGCAAACTAACAGAAAGGGCGGAACGCCTAAAAGCCAACGAACCGAAAAGCTGCGTCGCCTAAAAGCAAACTTATCGAATGGCCACCAACCCGAAAGGCGGAGTCGCCTGCAAGCCAATGGACCGACTGCCGCTCAACAGAAAAGTTAAATAATGGACATGACGTTGCCGGGGGGGCAGGACTTTGAAACATAGAAAATAGGTGCAGGAGGAGGCCATTCGGCTCATCGAGCCAACACCGCCATTCATTGTGATCATGGCTGATCGCCCCCAATCAATAAGCAGGTGGGCTTGTACACTCTGGAGTTTAGAAGGATGAGAGGTTATCTCATTGAAACATATTAGATTGTTAAGGGTTTGGACATGCTAGAGGCAAGAAAAATGTTCCCGATGTTGGGGGAGTCCAGAACCAGGGGCCACAGTTTAAGAATAAGGAGTAAGCCATTTAGAACGGAGACGAGGAAACACTTTTTCTCACAGAGAGTGGTGAGTCTGAGGAATTATCTGCCTCAGAGGGCAGTGGATGTGGGTTCTCTGGATGCTTTCAAGAGAGAGTTAGATAGGGCTCTTAAATATAGTGGAGTCAGGGGATATGGGGAGAAGGCAGGAACAGGGTACTGATTGGGGATGATCAGCCATGATCACATTGAATGGCGGTGCTGGCTAGAAGGGCCAAATGGCATAGTCCTGCACCTATTGTCTATAATAACCCGTGCCTTCCTTCTCCCCATATCCCTTGATTCCACTAGCCCCTTGAGCTCTATCTAACTCTCTCTTAAATCCATCCAGTGATTTGGCCTCCACTGCCCTCTGTGGCAGGAAATTCCACAAATTCACTACTCTGGGTGAAAAAGTGTTTTCTCACCTCAGTCTTAATGGCCTCCCCTTTATTCTAAGACTATGGCCCCTGGTTCTGGACTTGCCCAACATTGGGACCATTTTTCTGCATCTAGCTTGTCCAGTCCTTTTATAATTTTATATGTTTCCATAAGATATCCCCTCATCCTTCTAAACTCCAGTGAATACAAGCCTAGTCTTTTCAATCTTTCCTCATATGACAGTCCCGCCATCTGTCCTGCTACATACCTGGAGAGCTAGATAGCTCCCTGGACTGGGCTACATACTGGATTATAGGTTGATCGCTGGACTGAGCTACATACTGGATAGTACGTAAGTACTAATAGTAAGTAAATGGGTGAATTAGGGGAGGGCACCAGTAAATGGGAATGAGGGGATTTGTTCATTCATCGGCGTTTAAAACTTTATCGACGCAGTGGTGGTGGTTTCCGACAGACGCACCACACATCTCCTCCATGGGTGGGTTCCCACATGGGTGGGTTCCCACAGCACAACCTTGTTTGCTGACATTTCTGGGTGGCGGTGGCAGGGAGCAGTGAGCCTCATCCTTCTCGACCTGACCTTCTCGGTCGGAGGTGGATTCTTCAGAGGGTGATGTGGTCCCTCCAACTGACATTTTGAACTTTTCTGAGCATTCAGGTGTAGGTACCATCGAGAAACTTGGACAGTGCTCGAGTAATAGTCCATGCCTCACACCCGTACAATAATATGGGCTCTACAGTTGCATGGAAGAATCTCAGTTTGTGACCCTTAAGGGGAGGGCAACAGAATGGGAATTAGGGAAGAATTTGTGTGGATGAAACCATCATGGTGAAGTGTCGCCTTGCCATGCTCACCAGAGATGCTGCCTGACCCACCGAGCCACTCCAGTAGTGTGTCTATCTTTGGTGCAAACCGGCATCTGAAGTTCCTTCCGACACAATGACAGTGAAACTAGTACAACTACCAAGATGGGGGAGCGATGGAGTGAGAGGGGATGCAAGGGTAACGAGGTTGGAGAAATCAATGTTTGCAGCGGGTTGAGAACATTGGGAGTTTGTCTAACTGATGCACTACTGTACAGGGAACTATATTCTGCACACTGTACCCTTTGCTCAATCTATTGTACTTGAGTTTGAACTGATTGTATCTATGTATGGTACATCTGATCTATTGCATAGCATGCAAAACAGACATTCTTCCTGTGCCCCGGCACATGGGAAAAATAATAAGCCTAAACCCAAACCTAAATCAATCTTTATTGGTTGTTTCTTATTTGCTTATTTGTCCTCCTTGTCTTTGAAGATTTGTTGCTACAACAAATCCACAATTCTCTTGTTTCCAGCCAGCAAGAGTATCACCACTTAGTATGTGTCAACCCATCAATATCAAAGGTTTCAAAGAGAGTCAAGAGTGTTTTATTGTCATATGTTCCAGAAAGAACAATGAAATTCCTACTTGCTGCAGCACAACAGAATATGTAATCATAACAAATAATATAACAAATCTAAAAAAATAAACAATAACAGTGCAATAATAATAATAATCTTCTATTGTTATCTATTGTAGTTCATAGCTTATGAGGATTTAGTGTTTAATAGCCTGATGGTTGTAGGGAAGAAGCTGAAGCTGGACGTTACAGTTCTCAGGCTCCTGTACCTTCTTCCCGATGGCAGCGGTGAGATGAGTGTGGCCAGGATGGTGTGGGTCTCTGATGATGTTAGCTGCCTTTTTGAGGCAGCGACTCCACTAAATCCCTTCGATGGTGAGGAGGTCAGAGCCGGTGATGGACTGGGCAGTGTTCACAACTTTTTGCAGTCTTTTCCGCACCTGGACGTTCAAGTTGCCAAACCGGCCACGGTGCAACCAGTCAATATGCTCTCTACAATGCACATGTAGAAGTTCAAGAGAATCCTTTATGACATACCGAATCTCCGTAACCTTCTCAGGAAGTAGAGGCGCTGATGTGCTCTCTTTATAATTACATCAGTGTGCTGGGTCCAGGAAAGATCGTCGGAAATATTAATGCCCAGGAATTTGAAGTTTTTGACTCTCTCCACCATCGTTGATGTAAACAAGATTGTGGGTCCTCAACCTTCCTCTTCCAAAGTCCACAATCAGTTCTTTGGTTTTGCTGATATTGAGAGCCAGGTTGTTGTGCTGGCAGCATTTGGTCAGTCGGTCGATCTCACTTCTATACTCTGACTCATCTGTAATTCAGTCCACAATGTTGGTGTCGTCAACCAACTTGAAAATTAAGGTACAGTGATATGCGAATTACCATACGGCCATACGGGGGAAAAAAGCAACATTAAGTATATTTCAGAAAAACATGACATACTAAGAAAATGCGTATGCCGAAACATTAGTTGAAATTATTTATTACTGTAGATGTTTACCTTCAATATATTGAAACACACAGCACATGTTCCATTGTCATCAGCACACTTTATTGCTTTGATGTATTTTCTTAATGTTGTTTTAGAGAACAGATTGTTCATAACCTGTGCACGAAGCACACACATTGATTCAAATCTTCATCTCTATAGCAACACACACTGAAGTTCAACTTCCACAGTAATTTGCTGGATGCAGAAGCCGTAGTTGATGAGATTTGGTCATGTTTTAGGGTGACAGATGATCAAGGTTATGTAGCTGAATGCAAGTGTACGATTATGGTATTTCAGTGTTCAATGAACTAAATAAACCCTTGTTTTTACACGAGGAGGTGTTGCAGCCTGAGTGGATGTAATACCAGAACATCGAAGCAAAAGAGTGTAAATATAATAAAATCACGTACACATTCACTCAGAGCTCTTAAAAACCATTTTGGTTATCCTATCTTCATATGCAAACTGCCTATAAAAATTTAGATTACTATAATGAAAATTGATGACATTTATAATCATTAAGCTCATTCTAATTTTCTATCCAAATATTGATATATTCCATAAGTAAATCTCTAAAAAACTTAATTTGAAATATTTAGATGGCATTGAAATGAATTATTTTTCTCATCTTCACCATGAGCCCTGCGAATACATTTATAGATTACAGATTCTTCCTGCAACCCTAAGACATACAAGATGGCAGGTAGGTTTACGTGCCGCTGTCAATTGCTGCTAATGTAGATGGGTGGTAGAATCTGGTCGGGGCAGGAGGGCTGGATGGGGTAAAGTAAGGCTAACAAAATACTGAGTTCGTAATATTTACCACAGCAAAACGTTTTGGCAGTGAAAGTGAGATGAATTATAGTCATAGAAAGAGAGTCATACAGAATGGAAACAATCCCTTCGGCCCAATTTGCCCACACCGACCAACATGTCCCATCTGCATGAGTCCCACCTGCCTGCATTTGGCTGATATGTCTCTAAACCTATCCTATCCAGGTTACTATAATGAAAATTGATGAAATTTATAATCATTAAGCTCATTCTAATTTTCTATCCAAATATTGATATATTCCATAAGTAAATCTCTAAAAAACTTAATTTGAAATATTTAGATGGCATTGAAATGAATGATTTTTCTCATCTTCACCATGAGCCCTGCAAATACATTTATAGATTACAGATTAGTTCATTGTTGTATGCACCAGTTTCAATGAAGGTCCTTGTTTACGAAGTTAATGGACTACACATACGGCAGTGATAAATACAACAAGTTGTACAATGACATGTGCAAAACAGCAGAATGGCGCAGGATGCTGGTGCAAAAACTGAGTAGTGCAAAATAATTTTCAAATATGATAACAGAATATCCTATTAGGTAAAATTAAGAGTATATGACAGCACTTCTGGGAAGAGGGTTTGAAAGAGATTATTGGTTCAGGACCATGAGGAAGAACTATTCTTTACTCTGGAGATGTGAGCTTTCAAGCTCCTGTACGTTCATCTAGAATGTCGAGGAGCCTATTATAGATTTCAGACTACTGAAGTTGCAAACATATGGAATAAACACATTCTATACAAACACATTTGCGCAGCCAAATATTACTTGGGTTACTAAGACAAATAAAAATTGTGCGTAAAAATTGCTCTAGAAAAACCATTGTCAAATTGTCCAGGATGACGTTTATTGATTAAAGATTATTGAAGTGTCAGTCACGAGATCACGATGCAGTCCACCACCAATTTTCTGGCACCCTTGGTCCCAGAGCCTTTCTGGATTATCATTTTACTGGACCAACAGAGGTCGTGGCCTATGAGAGGAGTCCAACGGTACTGGAATGGTCGCGGAGGGACCGGGAAACAGGCCTGCAAAGTCAGCCTTGGAAGTCAGCCAGAGGATTCAGCTCAAGGAACGAATCGGCTTACTCCAGCCGGGCTGGAGTTCCAGAGCCTCAGTCTAGAGGGAACAAATGCAGCCTGTTGATCTGCGCGGAAGACCTGATGAGGTATAGATCGGTTGCCTTATCTTGCCTAGCCACCATAATTTCGGAGGGGTTTCCAGGGGAGATTTCAAGTGCACTCTCATGATTTTGTCCAGATAAAAGGACCATCAGTTGCTAGAAAATCGGTTTTGTACCAGTAGTAATAAAAGCTGACCATTACAGTTCTTCTTCCATTGAGTTGTGATAGGAGCAGGATTTAGATGCTGCTGAATTGTACTTCAGTGATGCAGCTATTGCCACAAGTCAAGCAACATGGAGGATCCAATATTTAGCATCAGGTTGAACTTTTACCAACTCAACCTGCCTTTCTAGCATCAACAACATGGAATCAGAGTTGCCTACACCATTTAGGAAGTTTGGTAAAAAACTTGAATTGCTTATGCATAGAAGGCTAAGAGTCAAGTGCTGGAATTATTACAGATGGCCAAAGATCAGCATGGATATGGTGTGCCAAACTACTTGTTTCCGTGCTCCATAACACCATGATCAACTTGTATTGAGAAAAGATCTAGTATACTGTACAATCTCCCAAATATTTTATATAACCTAGAACAAATTAAACTTGACTTTGAACCACACAAGTAAACAACAATTAATGATCAGAAACACGGATAAAGAATTTCAAGATCTATTTTAAGAGAAAGATGGAGATGCTCATGGAGATAATTGCAGACCATCCCACCTTACATAGAAACATAGAAAAATAGGTGCAGGAGTAGGCCATTCGTCCCTTCGAGCCAACACTGCCATTCAATATGTTCATGGCTGATAATCTAAAATCAGTACCTCATTCCTGCTTTTTCCCCATTTCCCTTGATTCCTTCAGTTTGATGGCACCGCCACCAGCAAGAGGGCAGATTGGAGGGAGAGATATTGCTTTGAAAACAATATTGTCATCTAAAATCTTCCATTCCCTTCTCCAAACTTCTTTAACTTCCCATTTTCTCCCCCATTCCCAACATATTGGGGGCAACAATTTACAGAGGCCAATCCTGCATGCCTTTGAGATGTGGGAGGACCGACCCCGGGTCTCTGGCGCTGTGAGCCAGTTGCTCTACCAGCTGCGCCACTGTGCTTCGTTTCTTTGTGTATTTTGATATGCTACAGTCCATCAGCTTTAGCTTCCCTCACATATCCACCTGTTCTTTTCATAGATGCAAAGTTTTAAGGTTTGGTGCTTTGAAATGTATTTTTGAGTGTCTCCTCTCTTTCTATAAAAACGTTTAAAATAGTATCATTGATCCTATTTTCAGCCTAAAACACACATTTCCTTCCACTGCAGCTTTATCCCTGTCAATCGCATTGTAATGTCTGTCTTTTTATGTTTAAATGTTTTCTACAGAAAGGAATTGGAACATATTTAGATTGAAAAGGTGGATTTCATTTTGAAAATTGAAATGCTGGGAAGCAAAGAGCTTTCACGCGAATTTGAATAAAGTGCAAGGCGAAAAATGAACAAACAGGGAATAAGTTAGGTTTTGAAATTGCTTTCAAAAGACTGCAAACAATATAAACAAATTGGGAGAATGTCTCATTGAATAAAAAAACGTGCATTGTTTGCATTTGGAAGTCCATAGTTCTAGCCACAGCTGGAGTTGATCATTAGCACAAGTAGTAGAGTTGCCGCCTCACAACTCTGGCAACCTGGATGTAACCCTGACTTCAAGTATGTGGAGTTTGCACATCCTCTCAGTGAATGTATGGGTTTCCGCTCACTGCTCTCCTTTCTTCCTGCAACCCTAAGACATACAAGACGGCAGGTAGGTTTACGTGCCGCTGTCAATTGCTGCTAATGTAGATGGGTGGTAGAATCTGGTGGGGGCAGGAGGGCTGGATGGGTTATTAATAAAGTAAGGCTAACAAAATACTGAGTTTGTAATATTTACCACAGCAAAACTTTTTGGCAGTGAAAGTGAGATGAATTATAGTCATAGAAAGAGAGTCATACAGAATGGAAACAATCCCTTCAGCCCATCTTGGAGGAGGAGTCATCTTGGTGAACGGCTGCTAGCCAGCAGCCGTCCGTTTTAATTCGTTTTTTTAATAGTTTTTAGTGAGTCCTGTTTTTCGTTTGATGGGGATATGGACTTTTTAATGTGGGGGGTAGGTATCAACTTTATTTCTAGGTCCATACCTGGTCGGTGTGGCAGCTTTTTCTCCGGGCTCAACGTCGACCCGTCCTCGTGGCCTACCAGTGGGCTTGGAGCGCCGTTTCCTGGCGGGGACCGCCCAGCACCTCGGCCTCGGTGGCGGCACAGCGCTGGAGCGCTATCGCGGAGCGGAGTGGAGCGGGCGATGCCTTGCCTGGGTCGCCGCGTGGAGTGACGCGCTGGAGCTCTGGTGAGCTGGACCGCCGAGAGCAACATCTCCGGGCTGCGGGTCTGCGGAGCGGAGAGGCGACGCCGACTTTAACATCGGGAGCCTGGGAGCTCCAAACCGGCGCGGCCTTGTCGGCTCCGGAAGCCGCGGTCTCCAACCAGGAAGCGGCCGTTCCAGGTGGCCCAGCCGCCGAGAGGACTCTCCCGACGCCGGGGCAAGACCACCCGGTGAGAACGGCCAGGAACATCGGGCCTCCGTAGAGGCAATTGCGGTGGCCTCAATAGGCCTGACTTTGGGTGAACTTGGGGTTGGGGACTTGACATTGTGACTTCCCCCACAGTGCTATCCACTGTGGGGGGATGATTTTTTTGTCTAATGTAATCCTGTAAGTCTGTGTCCAAGATGGCTGCCGTGAAGAGAGAGTGGACGCTGGCGCGCTTTGGCTGCCGCTGCTCTCTCTTCACACTGTTTTTGATTTTCTGTTTTTGGACTGAATTCTGTTTTTAATTTGTGTCTCTGTGATGTCTTTATTACTTATTTTATTCTGATTATATGTTTTTATTTCTATTAATCTATGTAAGGTGTCCTTGAGATGTCTGAAAGGCGCCCATTAAATAAAATTTATTATTATTATTATTAATTTGCCCACACCGACCAACATGTCCCATCTGCATGAGTCCCACCTGCCTGCATTTGGCTGATATGTCTCTAAACCTATCCTATCCAGGTACCTGTCTAAATGTTCTTAAATCTTGCGATTGCACCTGTATCAACTACCTCCTCCTGCAGCTTGGTCCATGCACCCACCACCTTTCATGTAAAAAAGTTTTCCCTCAGCTTCCAATTAATCTATCTCCCCTCACCTTAGACCTATGTCCACTGATTCTCAATTCCCATTCTCTGGGCAAGAGACTCTGTGCGTTTACCCAATCTATTCTTCTCATGATTTTATACACCTCAATCAGATCACCACTCATCCTCCTGCAGTCCATGGAATAGAGTCCTAGCCTGCTCAACCTCTCCCTATACACTGGCCCTTGAGTACTGGCAACGTCCTCGTAAATCTTCTCTGCACCCTTTCCAGCTTGACAACATCTTTCCTATAGCATGGTGCCCAATACTGAACACAATACTCCAAATGTGTGCTCACCACATCTTATAGAAATGCAACATGACTGTCCAACTTCCATACTCAATACTCGACTGATGAAGGCCAATGTGCCGGACGGAAATCTCAACAATATGTTTTTAAAAATCATGGATGCAAAACCTAGAAATGTTGGGCCATTTAATGAAAATAAGGGGTAAATGGATGAAATTAAATAATACCAAACAGTGGGAATAGTGACACAGTGGGTTGTAGATTGCAGGAGATCAAATGGATCTCTCTGATATTCTCCGATCATATAGAGGCTAATAACTAACACTTGTTAGCACAAATCCCAGGTATGTATTGCAAAGATTTCAAGTATGGTGAAAGTGCCCTTTTTGAAGTTCAACTTAACAATTCCTTATTAGAATATATTAAAAAGAGCTGAGCTCTGCATGTTTCTCTTGATGCACCACTTAAGGGGCTGTCCCACTGTGGCGACCTAATCTGCGAATTTAGAAGAGTTTGCCCTCGACTCAAACTCACAGCATGGTCGACACGTGCTCCTAGGGGGTCCTATGAGGTCACTGGAACTCTCCTTCATGCTCGAGGGAAGTTCCCGCATCCTCGCGGCCTCAGTTTGATCGAGGAAAATTTCTCAGCATGTTGAAAATTTTTCCGCAAGTAAAAATTGGTCGGCATGGTTCTTTTGAACTTGTAGTGCAGTGGAGTTGGGTCGCTATGTAGTTATAGGCAGTCGAGGGCAGCCGTAGGCAATCTCCTTCGCTGACCGGGCATTTTAATTGGCTTATTGGAGTTTTCAGGACCAAGGAAAACCGACTGGTTACTTTATTAAAAGTTGTCTGGCTTCTTAAAAGTGCCTCCACTCCTTCTCCCCCCCCCCCCCCCCACCCCTTCTCGCTCCTTCCACCCCACCTCTCCATTTCTCTCCCCTTCTCTCCCCTTCTCACCCCTTCTCTCCCTCCCCCCCCCCCCCTCCTCGCTCTCTAAAGGACTTATTGTACACTGTGCAGCCGTCTTTTACCTTCCTGTTCATCGCGGGTGTGAATTTCAGACAGTGCTCCCCGCGGTTTTATCGCTGACGGTCGATCCAGCTCAAGGTTTTTCAGGCGAGTGCCCTGGAGCTTGAAGGTCGACAGTGGCTGAAAGGTTGTGTCAGTGGGACAGGCCCTTCATACACTTGAGAGATATATAGCCAGTGGCTGCATGCAATCAAAATAGATTCCACCTTTTGTTTTGAGGTCCTACCTCTTGATGAACCTATCCTCAACAGAAATGTCAACAATATGTTTAATAATAGAGAAAGGATTAGTGATTCAGGAAATTCATTTAATGAGTTGCTGAGTAATAAAGTGGGGAATCCTAGATGTAACCATTGGAGATATTTGGAATCAGCCAGGATGTGGATGATGTACCAATCACCCAATAAGTGGGTTACTTGCTGATGGTTCGATCAGTTCTATCTAGAAGAAGTTATTGTGATTGGTTATCAGGTGAGGGCAGCAATTAATTTGGCCATGTTGCCCTAAGTGAAAATTGTCCACATGGCCTATTACTAATTGGTGCCTTACAAACCAGACATCAAATTGAATTTCATCATTGACATTAAATAAAAATATGCGGGAAATATTTTTTTTAAATGCCTGATATAATTTCACTGTGATAAATTTCATTTAAGGCAGAAAAAATGGGAAAAGGTTTAAAGCTCGAACCACATTTAGTTGTTTATATTCATCATACATTAGCCTTTAACACTAAAATATTCATTCCTTTAATGTTTGAAAAATATGAATACCACTGATATCCTGACATAGTCTCTATGGTGCTTTAATTTCCCGAACACGTACTGATGTTTTATAGCATGTTTTAATCATGCTTCTACTGTCAGGCCAGGGGGAGTTCCCCCCGCCATGGGTACCATGTCATCCCATCCTACCTGCTCCATGGTCGGATAGTTGGCGACTAAACCGTCTCCCCCACCTGGTTTGCCAGGTGAGGGGGGGGGGGAGGGGGGCTGTGGACCCTCAGCAGGACCAAAGGACTTGTGAAATGGTGGATGAGCTCCTAATGAGCCAATGGCCATCCACACTTCAGTAGAAGTTGTGATTACTGTCGTAAATAGCATTGTAAGGCACCGTGCCCGTTGATGTTTTCAACGATGATGATGTTTTAATAAATTGTCTGGCCACTGGCAATTGCTCAGCAATTGGATGGTGATTTATAAACGGAGGTGAAGAGACAAAGTGGGGAGTATCTGATAATGTTAATTTAGATGAAGAAGCAATCAAGATTAAAATAGTCACTGCAAAAATGAGGAGGCAGATAGCTATTTATCTACCCCTAATCACTACTGTTTTTCAAAAGTATTTGAGTCCATCTAGTTTCTTGGACCAACAAATCCTATGAAAGACAAACAGGAGCAGTAATAAAATTCCCCTGCCGGAACAAATTATTCTTTCACTAAGCGTCCATATTATCTTTCATTTTTTTCTCTGTTAAGTAGTATCTCTTGCGTCTTACAACTCTTCTCCCTGCCTGTTTAAATCCTCAAACCTTTCCGCTACATCAAAAAAGTAATTTGGGGACTTTGCAACTGTATATTTTCCAATTGTGTACTTTACGTTCAAAAGTAAATGCTTTATTAACCGTAGCAAGTGCTGAAGCCAGCTTGGAAAGTGCCCCTGGGATCACTAAATGTATTATTTTGCTTTTGATCTATTTCAAATGGAGAAGTATCTACTTCCCATTCATTTTCAGAAGTATACTTACGATTAAACTTGACGTCCTCTTTGCTCCATGAAGCAGGTGCCAAAACATCAAAAGAGCAAAATAAAGTAAAATGATTGATACTCTGAGCAACTGGAGTCCTAATAAAAACACTAATTGCAAACCACAAGAAATATGGCAAATGGTAATTCGAGTTTCACTGTACCTTAATTGGTACATGTGACAATAAACTGACCTTGAACCTTGAACCTTGAAATACTTTAGATTTGTCGCATGCTGGGCATTGCTATTACAGACCAAGTCTAAAACTCACAACCTGTTGTCAGTGCAATCTTATAGTTTTGATATCAACAGTATGCAATATATACATCACTGGAAATGCCTTGTAATGCACTTGAACTGCTTGAGCATGGAAAGCTAAGGGTCAAGTGCTGGAAGATGGAATTAATACAGATGGCCAATGGCCAAATGGTTTGTTTCCATGCTCCTTGCACTATGAAAACTTATATTCAGGTAACCTCCTTAACGGTGTAAAATCTCCACAGGTATTTTAATTGACCAAGAACAAACACATTTTGCCATTGAACCACACAAGTAAATTATAGTGTAGTTGACTAGAAAAATGGTTAGATTTTTGACGACCATTTTAAAGGAGGAAAGGAAAGAAATTGAGACATTTACGGAGAGATTTCTGAGCACCTAACCTACAGTTTGAAGGTAGACACAAAATGCTGGTGTAACTCAGCGGGTCAGGCAGCATCTCTGGAGAAAAGTGAGATGCTGTGACGTTTGGGTCAAGACCCTTTTTCAGACTGAGGCACTGCCATAAACAAGAGAGCAGATTTGGAGGAGAGATATTCCTTTGAAATCTCTGCCATTATCTAAAATCTTCTGTCCACTTCCACCTTCAAGCCTCAACAACATCCATGTGTACTTTGATCCAGTGGGTGCCCTACAGTCTATCATCTTTGGCTTCCCTTACTTCTCCACCTTCTCTTTTTTATAGACACAAAGATTTTTGGTACTTTGTATTCTCAGAGTCTGTCTCCTCTCTTTCTAAAATCCACTTAAAATAGTGTCATCGATCCTACTTTCAGTCAAATACGCACTTTTCCTTCCACTACAGCTTTACCCCTGTCTATAACATTGCAATATGTCAGGGGTTTTACTTGATGTCGTCTTTGCTCCATAAAGCAAATGCCAGAGTATCCAAAGAGCAATATAAAGTAAAATTATTGATAGCCTGAATAGTCCTAACAAGAACAATGGCACCATTAAAAATAACAAGAAATATTGCAAAGACTTTTGATTTGTAGTGTGTTGTGTGCTTTAGAGGCTTTGCTATTACACTGCAAGTGTAAAAGTTACAACCTGTTGTCACTGCAATCGAATTTGGTACTGTTGATAAAGAAAACAATTTTCAATTCCATTTAAGAGTGGAATCCAATTTTGCTCTGGATTCTGATCATTCAAATAGAGATTTCCAATTAAGGACAAAAATGAAAGACATTTGAAATGACTAGAATATAATTTCAACCCAGAACACTTAAGGATTTAGACTTCACCACTTTTCTCAATTCTTTCTCAAAAGTCAGGTTCACATTATTTACTCCCTTTTTATTTATATTGCTTCTACATTCTCACACAAACAGATGAATACATTCATATACTCTTTACCTCCACTTATAGTAAATCTTTCATCAATTAGCATCGACATACTGTAATTCTCTTTTCAAGATGATAATGGATTTTACTGTTATCCCCTGTAGATATAAAAAAAGTGCTTCCCTACAAGATAAAATATTGACTGTCATGAAATAGATTCCCATAATTACATTTGTCAATTCTTGTAACATTAAAATGCTTTATGCAAGTACTTAATATCTTTGTGTTCAATGAATTAATAGATTATTTTTCAAAATAAGTGTTTTTTCCAGCTGGTTTTCATAATTTAAGGAACGAACGAAAAGACCACGGGTGGTGCCCGTAATGGCTGCCTCGCCAGCAGTCTGTCTTGTCCATTCTCTGTGTTTTTATGATTTTAAGTATGTCTTGAATGTTTTTTTTAATGTCCCTTAGTATGTTTTATGTGGGGGGTGCTGGGTGGAGTGGGGGGGGGGGTAATATTTTTCAGTCACTTACCTCAACGGAGATGCAATTTTTCTCCATGTTGCATCTCCGCCCCTACAATGTGGAGTGTTGCGGCCTTTCCTGGAGACCGGCCCAGAGCTTCAAGCCGCGGGTACGGCGCGAACTTACCATCACGGAGCCTGGGATCTTTTGCAGAGGATCGCCTGTGTTGGAGCTCCGACCGCGGGGCCTGTAGACTTTAACACCGTGAAGCAGCGGTATACTGTAAGAAGTGGCTGACTCGGGAGCTCCATGCAGCGGAGTGTTCTGATCCGTCCCGACGCTGGAGTTTCGATTATCCCAACCAGTGGGCTTGAACAGCGGACCATCGTTCAAAGGAGGAAGTTGACTGAACTTTAATGCCTTCAATCACAGTGAGGAATGTTGATTCCACTGTGGTGAATTTTCATGTTAAAATTTATTTTATGTGCTGTGTGTATTTTTGCTTTTTACTTAGTATGGCTGAATGGTAACTCAAATTTAACTGTACATTAATTGGTACATGTGACAAATAAATTGAATCTTGAATCTTGAAGTAATTAATAGCCTCCGACATTCAGAAGCATTTACAGTTTATCACATACTTCTGAAGTACAACCAATATTGATTGATTAAACCCCGAAGCCAATTTGTACACGGTGAGAATGTACCAATGATCGAGTGTTACTGATCAAACTGACTACTTTCTTGTGAAAGCAGACACTGGACTCGACAGGTACTAGAATCTTAAACAAACCACGTACTGCTGAATGATCTCATTGGAACAAACAGCATCCGTGGAGGGAAAGCATGACATTGTGGGTCATGTCCCTTCTTCAGGCTAATTGTAGTAGGTGCAAAGAAACTGGAAAGGGGAGGTGGTGTGGAACAAAGCCTGGCAAGTGATAGGTGGACACATGTGAGGGGGGTTAGATTGGCAGACGGGTGGAATAAGTGAAAAATGCCACATAAATACAAGGACAGAATTGACATATAGTATATCTGCATTATAGATGCAGATATTGGGCCAATAGATCTGTGGATGACGCAGTCAACCTGGCCCTGCACTTCATCCTCCAGCACCGAGACCACCAGGGGACCTATGCAATGATGTTGTTTGTTGATTTTAGTTCTGCATTCAACACCATTGTGCCAGAACTACTACACTACAAACTTTCCGAGTTGACTGTGCCTGAACCCCTCTGTCGGTGGATCACCAGCTTCCTGACAGACAGGAAGCAGCATGTGAGGCTGGGAAAGCACATCTCTGACCCACAAACCCTCAACATAGGAGCACCACAAGGCTGCGTACTCTCCCCTCTCCTCTACTCTCTCTACACCAACGACTGCACCTCCACAGACACCTCTGTCAAGCTTCTCAAGTTTGCGGATGACACAACCGGATGGGGGAGAATCTGCCTACAGACAGGAAGTGTCACAGCTGGCGGCCTGGTGCCATCGCAACAACCTGGAGCTCAATGCTCTTAAGACAGTGGAATTGATTGTAGACTTTAGGAGAGCTCCCCCTCCTCTCACCCCATTCACCATCAACAACACCACAGTCACATCTGTGAAGTATTTTAAGTTCTGGGAACCATCATCTCCAAGGACCTTAAGTGGGGGCTACCATCAACTCCACAGTCAAAAAGGCACAACAGAGGATGTACTTCCTGCGGCAGCTGAGGAAGCACAATCTGCCACAGGCAATGATGGTCAATTCTATACGGCATCGTAGAGTCTGTCCTCACCTTCTCCATCATGGTCTGATTTGGCTCAGCCACCAAGCACGATACCTGGAGGCTGCAGCGAATCGTCTGATCAGCTGAGAAGGTTATTGGCTGCAACCTTCCCTCCATTGACAAACTGTACACTGCAAGGGCCAGGAAGCGAGCGGGTAAGATCATCACTGACCCCTTTCACCCTGGCCACAAACTCTTTGAATCACTTCCCTCTTGAAGGTGATTCTGGACTATCAAAGCTGCCACAACCAGACATAAAAACAGCTTTTTTCCATTAGTAGTAGCTCTACTCAATAACCAAAAATCTGTAGCCTCCTTTTGCTCTGGTATTTTATTTAAATCACATGTTTAATCAATAATGTTTATTTATTAATGTTTAATGTTTTATATATCACTCTTAACTGTCACTGTATGTCATGTTGTCACTTGCAAATTCCTTGTATGTGAATACTTGGACAATAAACTTATTCTTTCATTCATTAAGAGACACAAAAGGCTTGAGGAACTCTGCGTGTTAGGCAGCATTTCTGGAGAAAAGAAATAGGGTATGTTTCTGGTCAGAACCCTTCTTCAGACATACTGTATATCTATAGTATAAACCAGCATCTGCAGTTCAATCCTACACATACAATTTGTACAATACAAAAAATTTCATTTTTCCTCATTTTCCAAACAACAGTAATGTATAATTGTATATCATATGTTGGGAAAGTGATGGGTTTATGCAGATAATATTTTCTTCGGTAGGTTAATAAGATTCCTTTATGCAACTGTCCTAATTACCAATGAATTTTCTATTTTTAATGTTAACCATTAATTATTGAGAGAATTGAAAATGTGCAGAAATATAGCTGACTGACTCATTACATCATTTTTAATATCACTAAAATCACAGGATTCCATTCAATCGATGCCAACTCTCAGAGCATTCCATGCCCCCACTTATTTTATTACAATCAATTCTTTCTGAAATGCTCGTGATCATTCCCTTCTGATTCTCCTGCCACCCACCCACACGTGGTAATTTATTGTGTCCAATTAACTGATCTAGTATGTTTTTGCAATGGTAGAGGTAACCAGAGCACACAGAGGAAACCAATGAGCTCACATTGAGAATGTGCAAATACTATCTACACAGACAGCTTCTGAGGTCAGGATTGATATTACGTGGATTTAGCTTATTTTGAACAGTGAGCAGAGGTTGGGAAGTTTAAAAATCTGTGACTCAACAAAGGCAGCAGCGTGTGACTATCTGTGTCACTGTTATCATTTATCTATCATCACATTAAACATTTCAATTCATTTATCTCCAACATTTTCTCAAACCCCAAATGGGTGGTGCCAGCAATGGCTGCCTCGCCAACAGTCTGTCTGTCCTTTCCTTCTTTTGTCTTTGTTTGTATGTTAAATATATGTTTTTAGTGTTCTTTAGCTTTTTTTACGTGGGGAATTGGGGGAAACTTTTTCTAATCTCTTACCACTACAGAGATTCGATTTTTTCCCGTATCATATGTCTGTCCACACTGCGGCCTAACATGTAGGATTTGGCGGTTTTTGCTGGAGACCAATTTCGAGAGCTCCACCGCAGATGCCTGCGGACTTTAACTTCACGGAGCTCGCGATCCCTTTTACAGGGATCGATATCTGAGCTCTACCGGGGGAGTCTGTGGGACTTTAACATCATGGAGTTCACAGTCTCTGGTCAGGGACCGACTTTGAGAACTCCAAGCTGCAAGAGCTTCGATCGCCCCGATGTGGAGGCTTAGACCGCCGGCTGCAGAAGCTTCGACCACCCCAACTGCAGACGGTTCAACTGCCCCGACAGCGGGAGAATAAAAGAGGAAGAAGTTTGGACTTTATTGCCTCTATCACAGTGAGGAATGTGGGGAATCCGCTGTGGTGAATGTTTATGTTAACTTTTATGTAGTTGTTTGACTTGTTGCTTTTTTTTAGTATGGCTGTATGGTAATTGGAATTTCACTGTACCTTAATTGGTACACGTGACAATAAACTGACCTTGAAACCTTGACCTTGAACCTTGAAATGGAGTTTGATTCTATGAAGACAGATGACCTTACATCAGAACTGTCCTGCTGCATATTTCCAGTTTTTCCTATATTTATTTCAGATTCCCAGCAATTTCAGCAGTCCTGAGCTACCATCTGAATAGTGAAAATCTTGTGACTTTGTAAGCGCCTATTTTAGGTGACAAAGAATTTCACTGTGACCTGTCACATGTGACAGTAAGGCACTCAATTCATTATTCAATTCAATTCAATTCAATTCAATTCAATTCAATTCAATTGTTGCTTTTCAGCACTTCTGTTTTCATTACTACAAAAAATTATGACTGGTGGATTAGTTGGCCTCTGTAGATTGGCCTCAGTGTATAGTGAGCAATAGAGTACGTGGGGTGTTGATTTGGACACAGAAGAACAAATTTCAGTGGTTTCCAGGAAGAGGCATAGCAGCAAAGACATACAGGTGTGTAGGTTAATTTGCTTGATAAATGTACAAATTGTCCCGAGTGGATGTAGGATAGTGTTAATGTGCGGGGATCGCTGGTCGGCGTGGACCCGATGGGCCAAAGGGCCTGTATCTCTAAACTAAACTAAAGCACATATGTCCTGCAATTTCTATGCAAAATACAATTCATATGATTTACCAAAAAATTGTATTCAAAAATTGGGAATTACAATGCAAGTCAAGTTTTTCTTTAACTTATCAAATTTATGTGTCTGTTTAAAATTATAATCATACCTAGTCATGTGGTTTTCTGATAAACTGATTAAATTTAATATTAAAGTAGTTCAAGTTCAAGTGAGTTTATTGTCATGTGTCCCTGATAGGACAATGAAATTCTTGCTTTGCTTCAGCACACAGAACATAATAGGCATTTACTACAAAACAGATCAGTGTGTCCATATACCATAATATAAATATATACACACATGAATAAATAAAATGATAAAGTGCAAATAACAGATAATTGGTTACTAATAATCAAAGTTTTGTCCGAGCCAGGTTTAATAGCCTGATGGCTGTGGGGAAGTAGCTATTCCTGAACCTGGTTGTTGTAGTCTTCAGGCTCCTGTACCTTCTACCTGAAGGTAGCAGGGAGATGAGTGTGTGGCCAGGATGGTGTGGGCCTTTGATGATACTGCCAGTCTTTTTGAGGCAGCGACTGCGATAAATCTCCTCGATGGAAGGAAGGTCAGAGCCGATGATGGACTGGGCAGTGTTTGCTTCTTTTTGTAATCTTTTCCTTTCCAGGGCGCTCAAGTTGCCGAACCAAGCCACGATTCAACCGGTCAGCATGCTCTCTACTGTGCACCTGTAGAAGTTAGAAGAGTCCTCCTTGACAAACCGACTCTCCGTAGTCTTCTCAGGAAGTAGAGGCGCTGATGAGCTTTCTTGATAATTGCATTAGTGTTCTCGGACCAGGAAAGATCTTCAGAGATGTGCACGCCCAGGAATTTAAAGCTCTTGACCCTTTCAACCATCGAGGGGAATCAACCATGTGGGTCCCCATCCTACTCCTTCCAAAGTCCACAATCAGTTCCTTGGTTTTGCTGGTGTTGAGGGCCAGGTTATTGTGCTGGCACCATATGGACAGTTGCTCGATGTCCCTTCTATACTCTGACTCATCTCCATCAGTGATACGTCTCACAACAGTGGTGTCATCAGCGAACTTGATGATGGAGTTCGCACTGTGACCGGCTTCGCAGTCATGAGTATAGAGTGAGTACAGCAGGGGGCTGAGCACGCAGCCTTGAGGTGCTACCGTGCTAATTGTTATCGAGGCTGACACATTTCCACCAATACGAACAGACTGTGGTCTGTGAATGAGGAAGTCGAGGATCCAACTGCAGAGGGATGCGCAGAGACCCAGTTCTGCGAGTAAATATGTTATACATATAGTTACATTCTTTTTGGCATCCATGTTGCTCAGCTACACAATTTAAGGTGCATACCTGCCAAATTTCCTTGTAACATTTTACAATAAAGGATACACTCATTTTGTAGTGTAGATTCATTTCCGTAAAGTGATTTAATTTATTAATTACATCAAGCAAACCAGCATTAACATCCTATTACTTATGAGCATTTCCAAATCCTGGCAATTATTTCTAAATATTGGAATTTAATGATAGTGAATGGAGTGTTTCCCAGTTCAATTAATTTAAACTCCACTTCACTAATACCAAAGAGTGTTTAAATGGATTAGCCCACATTCTCAAGTTATCATATGATTTTGAATCCATATGGTACACAAAGCTTTGATTTTATGCCGTATATGAAAAATGCAGATTTGTTGCAGAAAATGCAAATAACATGATAATCATTAACTAAAGCACAGAGGGATTTAAGGTACAATAATATTTCACTGTTAGTTATTATGAAAGAAAGCAAGCAGTAGGTGTTCCATGATGTGTAGGAAGGAACTGCAAATGCTGGTTTAGATCGAAGATAGACACAAAATTCTGGAGTAACTCAGCGGGACAGGCAGCATCTCTGGGGAGAAGGAATGGGTGATGTTTTGGACCGAGACTCCTCTTCCGACAAAGCCCAGTGTCTTTCAGTCTCAAGAAGGGTCTTGATCCTAAAACGTTACCCATTCCTTCTCTCCAGAGATGCTGCCTGCCCTGCTGAGTTACTCCAACAATTGGTGTCGATCTTCAGCTGTTCCATGGTTACGGCCATCTTTTCATATGATACCCTTTGCAAGTGGTTAATTTAAGTCCAGGACAGTGTGATCACTGTTTAGTAGCACACTCACTAAATGTGTCGGAGAAAAAATAAAAACACGTCGAGAATCAAGTTAACACAATGAAATTAATGCTTGGAGGATATAAGTACAACATTTCAAATGTTATCATTTATTGTAATTGAAAAGTAGATTATCAAGTATTTATGTGTTGCTATATAATAATTAGATAGTTTCGACTTTGAGCTTTTGTTCAGCTGCTGAACATAATTCTGACTAACTAGCAAACTAACCTCCATCAGTATATGCCACAGCACTCTGCACCATTATGCAAATACAAAATTGCCTCGAAACCCAAAATTCATATATTCACATAAACATATAATTCCACTGATGGATTGGAATGGAATACTTTATTGTCACATGTGACATGTCACAGTGAAATTCTTTGCTTGTATGTCCAAGGTATGCAAATATTCGCCACGTCCGACGCTGATAAAGTTAGTAAATACCCCCACCAGCTCCACCTTTGTTCTTCCCCCCTCCCCCTCCCTAATTGCGGTCTCCCCACGCCAGGTCCTCCATTGTTCTCCCCCTCCCTCACCGCTAATATGAAACACTACAAAGATGCAAACAGATTTTAATCAGAATTATCTGCTTATCCTCATAGCATTTATACCACTGTTATTTAGAAACATGTCAGATATTGTTGCACATTCTTGAGGGGCATCAACACAGTATGATTCTTTTTTGGGTCTTTCACCCGCTCATTGGTATTAACATAGTTTTAAAAGAAGCTTGCTTCTGACATTGACAGCAGGCAAAGTGACTTGAGGTCAGCACAGGTGAGGTAACAACCAATATGTTTATACACCATCTCCATAAATAAAACTGGCTTTGATTCCATATCTCAGTTGGAAAAAAATAGAGATGACTTGAATAGTAAATATCCTTCAGAATCACCCTTACAACGTATGCTATGGGTTTACTAATATAATGTCACTGCCAGAGAGACTGCCCTGTGCTTCAGATGAAAAGTTATTAACCTTTCCTTGTATTCTAATTGTTTTTCTCTCTCCACGGATGCTGCCTATCCATTTGAATATTTTTAACATCGTTTTTTTTTAATGTCAATATATTGCCTATTGATCTGGAAGCTTGAAGATAGCATGGCAACAAGGAATTAAAATTAATATTCAAGTAATGGAGTAAATCTGAAATTTTTAAAAAAAGGATTATCAACTATAATGACTGTGAATACAATTTTTTTTCTTAAAAACCCATCTGGTTCATTAATATTTATTTGGAAAGAAAATCTATCTTTGTTAATCCATCTGACTTAAACATGATTCCAGAATCATGAATGTATTGACACGTAAATGTCCTTATTTTTACAGGATGAAAAATAAATGATAGCATCATCCATGCAATTTGTTTGTGTTTTATACCCATTGGACCACGGTGTTTAACAGTTGATCTTTCAGCATGGAAATGGCCCAATTTGCCTATGACAACCAAGATACCCAAATCCACATCCTATCTGCCTGCGTTTTGCCCATGTCCATCTAAACCATACCTATCCATGGATCTATTCAAATGTCTTTTAAATGTTGTTGTAGTACCTGCCTCAACGACCCCCTCTGGCAGCTCGTTCCATATACCCACCACCCTCTGTGTGAAAATATTGCCCCTCAGGTTCCTATTAAATTTCTCTCCTTTTGTATTGTCAGGAATTCCCACACAGTAAACTCCAGGAATCTATCTATCTCTGCCTTAAAAATATCCTTTAATATTTCTGCCCTTCTCTGACTTTTTGTTGATATAATTTACAAGGCCAGATAGAGAAATAAGCCAATCTTCCAACAAAATTCATTATGTTTGCTGTAAATGAAATATTGACTTATTGGTTAGTAGCTAACCCAGTTTACGGAGAGTGTGTGATCACGCATGCTATTGAGATTGTGATATGTCACTAGAGTGGAATGTTACATTTTTATCTTCCGGTCCATTTCAATAATAAGTTGAAGACAAGCCAATTATCAAATAGATGGAACATTGCACCCATTAACAAACTGTTACTAATAATCAAAACTTGTGTGAAAAAAAGATGTCACGATTTACTCTGAACTATGGCAATGTGTGACTTTTCTGACACACACAACAGTTTGAAGGGGCTAGTGGGACCAGTTTTATTAATTGTGCCTGTCCATTAGTACTCCTGTTCTTCTATTAAGTGCTAATGAAGTGGCGGATGATGCAACATGCAATGGTATCAAACTGCAGTAACAAACGGTAACAAACTGCAAATTTCACTTTTATTAAATGTTGCTCGCCTTTCCTGAAATAATTGATTCAGTTTAGTTTAGAGATGCAGCATGGAAAAAGGCCTTTCAGTCCACCAAGTCTGGACTGGCCATCAATCACACCAACCACTAGTTTGAGGTGGCCCAGTGGCACAGAGGTAGAGATGCTGCCTCACATCACCAAGGTTCAAAACTAATCAATTTTCTCCGGGAGCTTTGATTTTGGGTGCTACACTTCCTGAAGGTGATCACAATCTCCTTTGTCTTGCTGACATTGAGAGAATGTTTTTGGTTCAACACCAGGTCGCAAGGTTCTCAATCTCCCTCCTCTACTCCATCTCATCATTATTTGATATCCAGCCCACATTGGTGGTGTCGTCTGCGAACTTGTAAATGCAAGTGTGTAATATTAAAATTGCTAGGATATTGGCAGATTCCTATTATGACCATTGAGACTGTGAATAGTAGTGGTATGTGGCAGTGCAACGTCACCAACTCCAGCTTATCTTGAATAGTTACAAGTAATATTTCTTTCGTTCCATTGTGTCTAGGAACCTGATTTACATAAAGTTGGCTTCAATCATATCTCTACATTTTAGAAGGAGAACGTTAAATCGGAAGTGGCAGTGATACAGTTGAACAAAGGGGACTATGAAAGCATGAGAGGGGAGCTGGCCAAGGTAGACTGTAAAGGGATCCTAGCAGGAATGACGGTGGAACAGCAATGGCAGGAATTTATCGGCATAATCCGGAAGACGCAGGATCATTTCATTCCAAAAAAGAAGAAAGATTCTAAGGGGAGTAGGAGGCAACCGTGGCTGACAAGAGAAGTTAAAGATAGAATAAAACTAAAAGAAAAGATGTATAACACAGCAAAGAGTAGCCGGAAGCCAGAGGATTGGGAAACTTTCATAGGACAACAGAAGGAAACAAAACGGGCAATACGGGCTGAAAAGATGAAGTACGAAGGGAAGCTGGCCAGGAATATAAAGAAGGACAGTAAAAGCTTCATTCGATATGTTAAGGGAAAAAGAGTAGCAAAGTCAAATGTGGGTCCCTTGAAGGCAGACACGGGTGAAATTATTATGGGCAACAAGGAAATGGCAGAAGAGTTGAATAGGTACTTCGGATCTGTCTTCACTAAGGAAGACACAAACATTCTCCCAGATGTACTGGAGGACAGAGGATCTAAGGGGGTAGAGGAACTGAAAGAAATTTTCATTAGGCGAGAAATAGTATTGGGTAGGCTAATGGGACTGAAGGATGATAAATCCCCTGGGCCTGATGGTCTGCATCCCAGGGTCATCAGGGAGGAGGCTCTAGAAATAGTGGACGCATTGGTGATCATTTTCCAATGTTCAATAGATTCTGGATCAGTTCCTGTGGATTGGAGGATAGCTAATGTTATCCCACTTTACAAGAAAGGAGTGAGAGAGAAAACGGGGAATTACAGACAAGTTAGCCTGACTTCGGTGGTGGGAAAGATGCTGGAGTCAATTATTAAAGAGGTAATAATGGGGCATTTGGATAGCAGTAAAAGGATTAGTCCAAGTGAACATGGATTTATGAAAGGGAAATCATGCTTGACTAATCTTCTGGAATTTTTTGAGGATGTGACAAGTAATATGGATGAAGGGGTGCCAGTGGATGTAGTGTATCTAGACTTTCAGAAAGTCTTTGATAAGGTCCCGCTCGGGAGACTGGTGACTAAAATTAGAGCACATGGTATTGGGGGTTGGGTGTTGACATGGATAAAAAATTGGTTGGCAGACCGAAAGCAAAGAGTAGGAGTGAACGGGTCATTTTCAGAATGGCAGGCAGTGGCGAGTGGAGTGCCGCTAGGCTCGGTGTTGGGGCCGCATCTGTTTACCATATATATTAATGATTTGGAAGAGGGAATTAGGAGCAAAACTAGCAAATTTGCAGATGACACAAAGCTGGGTGGCAGTGTGAACTGTGAAGAGGATGTTAGGAGGTTGCAGGGTGACCTGGACAGGTTGAGTGAGTGGGCAGATGCGTGGCAGATGCAGTATAATATAGATAAATGTGAGGTTATCCACTTTGGAGGCAAAAACAAGGGGGCAGATTATTATCTCAATGGGGTTAGGTTAGGTAAGGGGGAGGTGCAGCAAGACCTGGGCGTCCTTGTACACCGGTCACTGAAAGTTGGCTTCCAGGCACAGCAGGCAGTGAAGAAAGCTAATGGAATGTTGGCCTTCATAACAAGAGGATTTCAGTAGAGGAGTAAAGAGGTTCTTCTGCAGTTGTATAGGGCTCTGGTGAGACCACATCTAGAGTATTGCGTACAGTTTTGGTCTCCTAATTTGAGGAAGGACATCCTTGTGATTGAGGCAGTGCAGTTCACGAGATTGATCCCTGGGATGGCGGGACTGTCATATGAGGAAAGATTGAAAAGACTAGGCATGTATTCACTGGAGTTTAGAAGGATGAGGGGATATCTTATAGAAACATATAAAATTATAAAAGGACAGGACAAGCTAGATGCAGGAAAAATGTTCCCAATGTTGGGCGAGTCCAGAACCAGGGGCCACAGTCTTAGAATACAGGGGAGGTCATTTAAGACTGAGGTGAGAAAAAACGTTGTCACCCAGAGAGTTGTGAATTTATGGAATTCCCTGCCACAGAGGGCAGTCGAGGCCAAATCACTGGATGGGTTTAAGAGAGAGTTAGATAGAGCTCTAGGGGCTAGTGGAGTCAAGGGATATGGGGAGAAGGCAGGCACGAGTTAATGATAGGGGACGATCAGCCATGATCACAATGAATGGCTGTGCTGACTCGAGGGGCCGAATGGCGTCCTCCTGCACCTATTTTCTATGTTTCTATGTTAATAGGAGATAGAGATATGATTGAAACCAATTTTAATATTTTTTGTTTTAAAGGAAGGAAAGAAGCATCAGCTATATCAGTGTACCAGCAACAAAGTCTTTTCTCTAAAACAGATAATAATTTATTAAATAATTAAAATCAATAAGGTGGCAACACAATTGAGAGAACGAGTAGAAAACCCGCAGAACAGGATCAGCAATGAGTCGAGTAGAAATGTAGTAGAGGAGAGATGCATTCAGAGAGGGGGTCCTCACTGAAATGTAATATCAGCTCCAGGTAAATAAAACAAGGCATGACGAGGGGAGGTCAGGGTGACTTTTTCCAAGATAAAGCTGAATATATTTGCAGCAATTCACAGATTGGTGTCCTACAAACTAAAAATGTTTCATAAAACATAGAGCGATACAGCACAGGAACAGGCTCTTTGGCCCACAATGTTCATGCTGAATATACTGCCAATTTAAACTAATTACCTCTGCCTGCATGTGATCTATATCCCTCCATTCCCTGCATTTATATGCTCCTATCTAAATGTTTCTTAAACACTGCTATTGCATCTGCCTCCACCATCATGTTCCAGGCACCCACCACTCTCTAAATGTTAAAAATTAATAATTTCCTTTAAATTTTGCCCCCTCACCTTAAGGCTACACCCTCCCTCTTTGACATTTCCACCCTGGGAAAATGTTATGAACTATCTTCCTGTCAATGATTTTCATAATTTTATATACTTCTCTCAGGTCTTCCTTAAGCATCCATCGTTCCAGAGAATACAATCCAATCCTTTCAATCTCTCCATGTAGCTTACACCCTCTAATCCAGGCAGCATTCTGGTAAACCTCTTCTTCACCCTCTCCAAAACTGGGTTCAATAGCCTTCATCTGCATTGAAAGAGTGGGGGAAGGGGGGAGAATAGCCAACATGGAATCGGGAGGTTAGGGTTGGGGCAAGAGCTGGCAAGTGATAGATGGATTAAGGTGAGGACAAGCGGTAAGATGAGGATGGAAAACGTCGACCGTCATTTCCCTCCACAGATAACTGCCTGCCCCATAGAGACCTTCCAGCAGTTTGCTCCAGCATCTGCAGTCCCTTGTGTCCACATATGGAGCATGCTGATCTGAAAGCAATGAAGGCAATTCCTCGCTGTTTTGTATCGTTGCCAGGTTTGAATCATGATCACAAAGAGCTGTTCAGTCAGTTTACTATCTGCCACCAGTTGAAATCATCACTTGTGAATAGATCATTGCAAGTGTGAACATGGACAAATAATTTCTTCCAAAAAGGCCAAATTGATTTTTGTGAAAAGAGGCATGACAATTTTCTCGGCTTTATCGATAGTGATGGTAAAAGTCAAGCTCATGGGAATTTCCACCAGCAAGAAAATGACTAACAGGAGCTAAGGTAAATTTTTGCATGTCACAGTCAAAATGAGAAAATGGTTTCTGACAACCAACCACAGTTTCACTTGTAGTAGTTTAATGATTTTGTGAGACAGGAGGATGGCACTGAGTTTACCCTAGTCTCCCCTCATACTCCCTAGTGAAGCAGCTGCACAAACTGTCAGAAAAGTTAAAGGCACCTTAAAGATGAGTATCACACATACCAACTGTGTAACAGTGACAATATCTGAAGCAGCCAGTCTGAAATGAGAGCCAGTAGAGTTAACAGGTGTATAGTTTGGGTATAAAGTATTCATAGTTAATAAACCATCGTTATTGCTGATACCCATCTTGTCCTCTCACATGTATTGGCGCCACATGCAAAAAACATCACAAAAGTAGTGAAAATCTATCATTATTGTTTAGATTGAATACTGATTGGAAATTGACAGTTAGGCATCAAGCGGTGCAGTGCCGCAACTGGTAGAACTGAAGCCGCACAGCGCTAGAGACCTGGGTTCGATCCTGACCTCGAGTGCTGTTTGTCTGGAGCTTGCATGTTTTCCTTGTGACCACATGGATTTTCTCCAATTGCTCTGGTTTCCTCACACATACCAAAGACGTGCATGGGTACAGGTTAATTGGCTTGTAAATTGCCTCTATTGTGTAAGAAGTGCCTGGGAAAGTGGAATGACATACAACTAGTGTGAACAGCATGAAGAATATGCTGAAGGCCTTGTCTTTCAATCAATCCTTTCATCTGGCCATCCTTTCATCGTGTAGGAAGGAACTGCAGATGCTGGTTTAAACCGAAGATAGACAAAAAAAGCTGGAGTAACTCAGCAGGACAGGCATTATCTTTGTGGAGAAGGAATGGGGTGACATTTCAGGTCACGACCTGAAAAAGGGTCTCGACCAGAAAAGTCACCTATTTCTTCGCTCCAGAGTTGCTGCCTGTCCCGCTGAGTTACTCCAGCTTTTGTATCTATCCTTTCAATTGTCCTTATTTTAACACATTGGATTTGACCATCAGCATCACTTGAAGCAGTAAACCCTAAAAAGTTTCATCAAATGATGGATTCTGACATGTTCCATTACCTGCTTTGTACTGGCTTGTAAATATAACAAGGGAGGACAACCAAATGAAGAGTGGGCATGTTCCTCTGCAGGAATCCAAATACTCTTAATTTTGCGAAATGTCTGTTTAATCTGGAGCACCCTGAAAAATGAATCTACATTGTTCCAGCATACATCACTTCCCATTGTTCTCTATTTTATCTCACCAAAGCCCTGATTTTTCATAACCGTAGAAATGGAACAGATTGTTTGATCTGAGAAGGGCATCAAAATCAATCGCAGACAAGATTTATAGAACATGATATTGGAGAAAACCAATCAGCCATCTCTGGTAATATACCATTAGATACCAAAACTATTATCTAATTGCAGGTTGTGTCAGTAAGCCAAATGTCAGAAAACCTGCACAATATCATAATTAGTAGTCTAACACATTGAATCTTTGCTAGTTTCCTATGAAGCAAAAATAGCAGAAGGTTAAGTTTAGTTTTAGTTGAATTAACCATAGAATTTACTTGGGTTCATTGTCATTTGTACCCAAGGTACAATGAAAAGCATTTCTAGTGTGTGATAACCACAGTGGAAAGACAATATATGATTACAATCGAGCCATCCACAGTGTACCGATAAGAATGCACAGTTTTAACAGTTATTTGTATCACACAACAAGCATGTTAGCTCAAAAACTCTGTGTTGGTATTTACTGTATGCCCCAATCATGTCAGCTCCTCCTTTCCTTTATTTAATTCCAATTGCCATATCCTCTATTCCTTCTTCTCTTGAGTACATCTATGTTACTAACATCAACTACCATTTGAGTTCCTTTCATCCCACTCTTGCTATAGACGGTATTTCCTAAATTCTCTGTTTCATTTTCTGGTGGATATCTTACATTGATGGCCTTTACTTTTGTTCTGCTTGTTCTGTTTACTCTATCAAAACCTTTCATGATTTTAACGAGTTGAATTAGAGCATTCTTCAGGGGTCTCCGTGAAGTACTGTAACCTTTCTGTTTTTATAGCATTCTTGTCAATCTTGTCTTGCAGTCTCCAGAGCACCTCTATACATTTATTTATAATTGGGTAATCAGAACAGTTCTAGGTTCTATATATATTTATTTAATAGAATATTTCTTCTTTTCAATCGTATCCCACTAGTCACAAATCCCAGTGCACTGTTTGCTTTTTCATTCCTCTATTAACTTTCACTGCAGCTTTTTTGTCATTTGTACAGCTCACCTCCTGATCTCACACTCTCTAACCCATATAAACACTTTTTCCCATGGACCTCTATTATTTCCACTATATACTCAATTTCCACAGATGTGGCTGCAGCAGAGGGAAACTTTGCTGGATCATAATGACCACCCTCTGTGCTCAGAAACCCATCACCATGGATTATTATATTCCGGCATTTAATTCATGGGAAGAAATCTGGAGGCCTCCCAAGCACTTCACAAGCATCAAAGCCAATGAAAACAGGGCTTCCAGTTCCTGAGAGGAGGGCCGTGCTTTTGTTGTTGGTTGGGTTGCGGGGGTGTCCTGGTTACATGCTCAGAAGCATGTTATTCAACCATGTCATCCAGAAATGTTAACATTAATGCTCACAAACACATCCCACCACCAACTCCAACCTACCCCTCCAAATATCCAGCAGTGAACAGCCGGGGGAAAATATATGGCTGTCATACCTCATGCCACAGGAGGGAATCATTTGAAGTCAATATATGTTCAATCTTAATATTGGACCTAACACCAATCCACTGGTTTTAAGGAGTAAAGATTCAGCACTGTGTTTGAGTGGATCTTATTCAGACAGATGAAGCCAAAATCTCTGAGGCACCCTCAAAGTTTTGAGCTTGGTCAAATGAGTTGACCAACAGACTTCTTTAAATTATTTGGGATTACAGAACGCAAGCCTAATGGAAACAAATAATCAAGTTTGGAGATATGTGGTTCGATGTCTGATCCTAACACGAGTGTATTTTTCTGAGTAGCTGTCATTGATGGTTGAGGAGTTGCTGCACCTGGAATCAAGACTATCGGATATCAAAAAAGAATTTTGAATAAAGTAACTTTAGATTTTAAAACTGTTACAAAAGCTCAAAATCCAGGGAAGCCAAGTGTCTGTAACCTATGAGGAAAAAAAAAATTTCTGAACAGGAAACTGCAAAGTAAAAGTATAATGCAATAGAGAGATGTGCCAAAGTAAGGGCGATTTGACAGGTAATAATAGCCTCTTTTTTTTCTAACAATGCTCTGGAGGATAACATCACTTGAGTGAAAACAATCCATTCCATAGGCGTTGCCCTGACATAGTGGAGGTTACACTATATCTGATACAAGGAACACAATAGAAAACAGGTATTCTATCTTTCACCCATCTGGGCAACGATTTCCTTGTTGAAAGGTTTCAGCTTTCAGTTCACACAGAAACAGAAAACTAATTTGGAAAATGTCCCATTGACTAAACATAAGAAACTGTGTGTAATGCATTTCCATGTGGGACAAAACATTTCAGATGAGAAGTCAGCAGGTACTGTCTTGTCAGCAGGATACAGAAGTGCCTCTTTAAAAGAAAGCTTAAATGCATGTTCCACTTGAATCATTGTGTGCATCGTCACAGGTCATCCAGATAAGCAGTCGCTGCAGTTGCTAGCTGACGTGAAACCTCGGTGAACAATTTTTAAAGCAACCTGATCAATTAATTCAGCGATTGCCAAGAAGAGCTAATTTGCCTTATAACTGATCAAGTACCACCACTTGACTGTGCTGCCAGTGAAGAAAAAGTGTCAGACCACCAGCGAAATAGTGGCTTAAAAGTAATGCACCACTTGAAAAAAAAGTTTCATGAGATAATGTCAAAGTTAAATTTAAAAATCTCGGGCAACTTTAAAAAGAGATAGGCTTACAAAGAGATTGTTGCAAAGGCTGTGGAATATGTTTGCACATAATTACTGGTGCAATATAATTGCAAATAACAGCATATCCAAATTTGTAGGTCTTAGTCACGAGACATAGCAAACCAGATATAATATCTTCAGCTTTTTGTGTCCTACATCCAGATACCTCCTCTCTACTTTCAGTCTGAAGAAGGGCCCTTACCCAAAATGGCACCCACCCTTTTTCTCCAAAGATGCTGCCTGACCTGCTGAGTTACTCCAGCACTTTGTGCCTATCTTCGTTACAAACCAGCATCTGCATTTCCTTTCTACATAATATATTATTTTTATAGTTATTAAGCTGTTCTCCCCAGTCAAATTAATTCCAAGGCCTCCTGCCTGTGTCATCAATGGCATGGACCTTGGTTCTTGGTTCTTGGTTCTTGGTCCACCAAAATATTCCAAATGGAATTTAAACCTTGCACAGATGGAAGCCATAGAACATTTAAGCTGGGCAGGGCATGGAAGGGAGATGGATCTGGTGCGGGGGGGAATGAGATTGGTGTGGATACATGGCATATTGGTTTGACGGGCCCGTTTCTGTACTGTCAGACTTTGACTCTATGACCCATTATGTGCCCTGTGTATTGGAGCAAATGAAGAATTATTCATTATGTTTAATTCTTAATGGTAGAAAAATCAATTTCAGGTCAGAATATGTTTTATGAATTAAACACTTCTTCAACTATATTCATAGCATAATGAAATAAACTATGCAGCCATTTTTTTACTTAACACCAAAATGTTTTGTGATGTTGGTGGAAGGACATGGTAGCAAGTACCATTGCACTTTTGAAAATTGCTATAGGATCATTTACTCCAACCTAAGAATACAAACCAAGTTCAGTGTAACATTGCACAGAGTACAAAAACCATTCCTGTTTCTTGCATATTTATGGTCATGGAGTACAATATCCAGTCAGTGTTATAATGGAAACATTAGCCACTTATTCAGCCAAGAAATAATTACTACTCTAATTTTTGACAATGTAGGATTCTCTCAGTAAGTACAGAAGAGCACGCACAGGAAAATACGGGCAAGATCAGGCATTCGGCATATCAATCCTGCCCCTGTAATTTCATATGATCATGGCTCATCTGCCCCATGTCTCAACTCAAGTGCTTCGAGAGGCTGGTTGCGTGCATTTAACTCTGACCTCCCAGACAGCCATCATCATAACAGGTCCATGGAAGACGCTGTCTCCCTGGCCCTACAACTATTGCCGGAACATGTGGATAACAAGGGCTACATCAAACTTCTGTTCATCGACTATACATCGTCCTTAATGTCATAATCCAAACCAAACTCAACGTAAAACTCCTGGACTTTGTGGTCAGCACTCCCCTCTGCCATTGCTTCCTTGACTTCCTGACCCATAGACCACAACAGGGGCAACACAGTAGCACAGCAGTAGACTTGCTGCCTTACAGCACCAGAAGCTTGGGGATTGCTGGTCGGCACGGACTCAGAGGGCCAAAGGACCTGTTTCCACACTGTGTCTCCAAACAAAACTAAACTAAACTAAACTGAGGATAGATGATAAAACGTCCTGCATGATAATTCTCGACACCAGTGCCATGAAATGGTGTATTTTCAGGCACTTACTATACTCCCTTTACGGTCATATCCATGCAGCCAAATTCTGCTCTAACTCCATTTACATGTTTGCAGCTGACACCACCATGACAAGACAGAGAGCAAGAAGAAGATAGAGAATTTAGTGATGTGGTGTCAAGACAACAACCTTTTCCCTCATTGTCCGCAAGCTGGAGGACCCATTTATTGATTTAAGGAAAGAAGGTGATCTACATGCCCCATGCAGCATTAATGGTGCCAAAATGACAAATGTTTCTGCCAGTTTCGTATTGCGCTCAAATCCTCAGTCTGTCAAAAATGATCTGCTTCTTTAAAGACAACATGAGCTAACATCCACAACCCTCCAGGAGTGTAGACATTTCCAGAAACCTGCGAACCAATGAGTCATAGTCATACAGTGTGGAAACAGGTCCGTGAACCCAACTTGCACAAGCTAACCAACATGTCCCATCTACACTAGTCCCAACTGCCTGCTTTTGGCCCATATCCTGCAAAACCTATCCTATCCATGCACCTGTCTAAATGTTCCTTAAATGTTGTGATAGTACCTGCCTCAACTACCTCCTCTGGCAGCTTGTCCCATACATCCAACACTCTTTGTGTAAAAACATTCTCCCTCAGGTTCCCATTAAATCGTTCACCCCTCACCTTAAACCTATATCCTCTGGTTCCGAATTCCACTACTATGGGCAAACGACTCAGTGTGTTAACCCAATTTATTCCTTTTATGATTTTGTACCCCTCTATAAGATCACCCCTCATCCTCCTGCGCTCCAAGGAATAAAGCCTGCTCAACTTCTCCCTTTAGCTCAAACAAATTTGACAAAACTTGTATCCCAGGAACAACTCTAATGAATCTCTTTTGACTGACTACGATGTTGATACATCCTTTCTTAAATAAGGGTCATAAGGTCATACGTGACAGGAGTAGAATTAGGCCATTTGGCCCATCAAGTCTACTCCACCTTTCAATCATGACATCTCTCCCTCCTCACCCCATTCTCCTGCCCTCTCCCCATAACCTCTGATACCTGTACTAATCAAGAATCTATCTATCTCTGCCTTAAAAATGACTTCGCCTTCGTAGCTTTCAGTGGCAAAGAACTCCACAGATTCACCACCTTCTGACTAAATACATGTCTCCTCATTTCCTTTCTAAAATAACGTCCTTTAATTCTGAGGCTATGACCTCTAGTCCTAGACTCTCCCACTATATTCTAGTCACTAGTTTCCCTAAAAGTAATTTGAGATTTTGACATGATATGGAACAATACCTTTAAGTTTAAGTCACTATCAAAATAAGAATATGAAAGGAAAAAAATGCATCTCACAGAGGCAGATAGTTGAATGCATTACTGAAGAGTCCAAAATATAGAAATTATTTTCAACATATATTGCTTATCATGTTGTATATTGATTTCATTGTTAGTGCTTAGTTTCAGCGAGGCAGTCAAACTAAATCCAATCTTGTCTCACTGGAAGACCACACATTAGTAGAAGGGCAGGTAACCTTAACTCTATTATTATTTCAGATCAGAACGGTGACAATGACAATGACTTCATACACAATCTCGAATTCCAATTTTTATATAATCAAATCAAACCAATGTCCAGTGTCAAACTTGTCACAAAACTAAATTTTATGAACATACTGGTCTTCATATTATATTTCTAAGTAAACACTGTTAACAACAAAACAGCTACTCATCCCTACATTACAATAACAATACAGAATGAAATAATTCAATGATCTCAAGTTCAAGTTTAAGTGAGTTTATTGTCATGTGTCCCTGTATAGGACAATGAAATTCTTGCTTTGCTTCAACACACAGAACATAATAATAATAATAATAATAATAATAATACATTTTATTTATGGGTGCCTTTCAAGAGTCTCAAGGACACCTTACAAAAATTTAGCAGGTAGAGGAAAAACATGTAAGGGGAATGAAATAAATAGTAGAGACATGACTAGTACACAAAGTAAAGACAGAATTCAAATCAAAACACAATATGAGGCAATTAATGCACAGATGAAAAAGAGGGGGACGTGGGGTTAAGGATAGGCAGAGGTGAAGAGATGGGTCTTGAGGCGGGACTGGAAGATGGTGAGGGACACGGAATTGCGGATCAGTTGGGGGAGGGAGTTCCAGAGCCAGGGAGCTGCCCTGGAGAAGGCTCTGTCCCCAAAACAACATAGTAGGCATTTACTACAAAACAGATAAATGTGTCCATATACCATAATATAAATATATACACACATGAATAAATAAACTGATAAAGTGCAAATAACAGAAAATGGGTTATTAATAATCAGAGTTTTGTCCGAGCCAGGTTTAACAGCCTGATGGCTGTGGGGAAGTAGCTATTCCTGAACCTGGTTGTTGCAGTCTTCAGGCTCCTGTACTTTCTACCTGAAGGTAGCAGGGAGATGAGTGTGAGGCCAGGATGGTGTGGGTCTTTGATGATACTGCCAACCTTTTTGAGGCAGCGACTGCGATAAATCCCCTCGATGGAAGGAAGGTCAGAGCCGATGATGGACTGGGCATTGTTTATTACTTTTTGTAGTATTTTCCTCTTCAGGGCGCTCAAATTGCCGAACCAATCCACGATGCAACCGGTCAGCATGCTCTCTACTGTGCACCTGTAGAAGTTAGAGAGAGTCTTCCTTGACAAACCGACTCGCCGTAATCTTCTCAGGAAGTAGAGGCGCTGATGAGCTTTCTTGATAATTGCATTAGTGTTCTCGGACCAGGAAAGATCTTCAGAGATGTGCACGCCCAGGAATATGAAGCTCTTGACCCTTTCAACCATCGACCCGTTGATATAAATGGGGCTGTGGGTCCCCCTCCTACTCCTTCCAAAGTCCACAATCATTTCCTTGGTTTTGCTGGTGTTGAGGGTCAGGTTATTGCGCTGGCACCATATGGACATTGCTCGAACTCGCTTCTATACTCTGACTCATCCCCATCAGTGATACGCCCCCACAACAGTGGTGTCGTCAGCGAGCTTGATGATGGAGTTCGCACTGTGATTGGCTACGCAGTCATGGGTATAGAGTGAGTACAGCAGGGGGCTGAGCACGCAGCCTTGAGGTGCTCCCGTGCTGATTGTTATCGAGGCTGACACATTTCCACCAATACGAACAGACTGTGGTCTGTGAATGAGGAAGTCGAGGATCCAATTGCAGAGGGATGCGCAGAGACCCAGTTCTGTGAGTTTGGTAACCAGCTAGGAGGGGATGATTGTGCTAAATGCCGAGCTGTAATCGATGAATAACAGCCTGACATATGAGTTTTTGTTTTCCAAGTGGTCCAGAGCGGAGTGGAGGGCCAGCGAGATTGCATCCACCGTTGATCATTTCTGGCGGTAAGCGAACTGCAGTGGGTCCAGGTTTTTGTCGAGGTAGGAGTTGATTTGCTCCATGATCACTGGTCGATAGTCATTGAGGCACGTCACCTTACTTTTCTAGGGCACTGGTATAATTGATGCCCTTTTAAAGCAGGTGGGGACCTCAGACCTCAGAAGTGAGAGGTTGAAAATGTCCGTACAAACTCCAGTCAGTTGGTCCGCACAGGTTTTTAGAACACGACCAGGTATACCATCAGGTCCAGGTGCTTTTCGGGGGTTCACCCCTCTGAAGGATTTCCTGACGTCGGCCTCTGTGACTGAGACTGAAATGCCATCACAGCGAATGGGGGATCGGGAAGGCACATCAGTATACTTCCTATCAAAGTGTGCGTAAAACGCATTGAGCTCGTCAGGGAGTGATGTTTCGCCAACATTCGAGCTGCCTCATGGTTTCGCCTTGTAGGAGGTGATTGCATTCAGGCCCCGCCACAGCTGCCGAACATATGTCTCATCCTCCAGTTTGGAGCAGAAGTCCCTTTTGGCCTATTTGATGGCCTTACCAAGATCGTATCTGGACTTCATGTAGGCCACTGTATCATTGGTAGTGAATGTCCTATGTCTGGACTTCTGAAGAGTGCGGATCTCAAAGTTCATCCAAGGTTTCTGATTGGGAAACACTCAGAAGGTTTTTGTAGGGATGCAGTCCTCCACACATTTCTTTACGAAGTCTGTAACAACTGTGGCGTATTCGTTCAAGTCTGTTGCCGAGTCCTTGAACATTGCCCAGTCTACAGACTCCAAACAGTCCTGGAGTTGTTCCTCTTATTGAAGTCCCCAGCAATGGTGGTAAATGCCTCGGGGTAAGACGTCTGGTGTTTGTTGACCACGGCGTGCAGCACCTCCAGTGCCAGACGGACGTCTGCCTGGGGTGGGATGTAGATCGCGGTCAGGATAATGGAGGTGAATTCCCTTGGGAGGTAGAAGGGATGGCACTTCACCACCAGATGTTTGAGGTGTGGAGAGCAGGAGTTGGACAGGACTGCCACATCTGAGCACCACACAGAGTTGACCATGAGGCAGACGCCCCCTCCTCTCCTTTTTCCAGATGCCAGGGTATGGTCCATACGGTGGATGGAGAACCCTTCAGGCTGGACCGCTGAGTCTGGGGAGCTGGGGGTGAGCCATGTCTCTGTGAAACAGAACACAGAGCATTCCCTCAGCTCCCTTTGATAAAGCAGCCTTGCCCTTAAGTCCTCCACTTTGTTTTCAAGGGACGTGATGCCTTCAAGAGACTAGCTGCATGATTTCATACTATTATTATTGAGGGGTATCAAAGCATGAACCTGTTATGTAGTAACTTCTCAACACAGGGATCAGTCCGAAGAAGGGTCTCACTTAAAACATCAACTGTACATTTTACTTCAGAGTCACGTGAGTGACTACGTGAAGACCCCGTCAGCACGCGTGCGCGACATAGCGTCTCACGCAGTGCAACAGCGACGGGCGGGGGTGGAGTGCAAGGTAAGGAAACGGACCTACAAGGTAAGGAAAATTATATTGCAGTTGTATTCTTCCCCTTGCTGTGCTTTATGTTACAGCACGTTGGACAAGGGGAAGAAAAAACGGACACCTGGACCGCAGGCTGCGGGGAACCAGGTAGGTCCTGGCAGCCGACAACCATGGGCAAATAGTGGCTCCAGGACCGCAGGCTGCGGGGAACCAGGTAGGTCCCGGCAGCCGACAACCATGGACGACCAGCGGCTCCAGGACCGCAGGCTGCGGGGAACCAGGTAGGTCCCGGCAGCCGACAACCATGGGCAAACAGCGGCTCTAGGACCGCAGGCTGCAGGGAACTAGGGAACGTTCCGGCAGCCGACAGCCATGGGAAAACAGTGGCTCCAGGACCGCAGGCAGCGGGGAAGCAAGAAGGTTCCGACAGTGGACAGCCATGAGTGACCAGCGGCTCCAGGACCGCAGGCTGTTTACCTGGAAACAGCACAGCGGGCTGCAGGCAAGCAGAACAGGTCGGTCCGGCCGATAGACTCAGGGAGTCCGGCCAGGGGGAAGCACTGCCCAAGGGCAGTGAAAGTGACCGTTGGAGTGGTTACTAAGGTCCACTTACCGACTCCAACTCTGCCAAGCTGAATCCAGCACCATGAGTCGTACAGCTCAAAGCAGCGCAGCAGGTTGGAGGCAAAGCCCAGCAGGATTCAGCCCGGCCGATCATACTCATCTGAATCCGGCCAAAGGGGCGCGCTGCCCAAGTACAGCAGAGGTCCGCCCGTGACTTGTTCCGGGAGATGGAGCAAGCTCATCGCACTCTTCGCACTCTTCGGAAGTCTTCGCACTCCCACAACAGCACCTTATCGAGGGCTTTAAAACAATGCATCTCCCTCAACAGAGGAGAGCGTTGTGGACAAGGGCTGGGCTGGCCCTGAAGAAGGGGAAGAAAACGGCAGTGTGCAGGGGGTGCAGAATCCTAAGGAGCTATTGGGAGTGATCACCAAAATTACGGATCAACGAAAAGTATCATTACAGACCAAGCTGGCGGCCAGCATCGACTACTTGTACTTCCATGCTCTGCAGGAACAGGCAACAAAATTACGGAGAAGTATAGGCCTCCTGTGAACTTTACTTCGTTAAAAATGCCTGCAGCAAACAATGCGATCTGGGGTACAGTGGGACTGGCACAAAAACCCAGGAGGTCAAACTACAGAAGATTTTAAAACTTCTGACAGTGGACATATCATTGGTTGCTCGCCCAGACGATGGTACAAGGGATGACAGCAGGATTGACATTGCTCAGCAATACCCACTATGAAATCAATTGCTTGCGAGAGCACAGTAAACCTGCACTAAACCCCAAATTTGCAAGGTTGTGCGAAACAGCTGCAACACAACCAGGGGGGAAACTTGTTTAAACAAGTAAAAAAGCTTGACGAAGAGTTTAAAGCCATCGGGCTCATAACAGCGTCATCAGCAATGACAGCACCCCTATGCATCCACCAGCAGGTATCAACACCATGACGCTGGTGAAAGCATGAGGGCCGCGCAGCACTACGAAGGTCCTTTTTTAGGCCAAGGCCCAGAGCAACCCCCATGGAAAACGTGCCAACCCCGCACTCCGGCGCCTCTTCCGCAGAAGAGGCAGAAATTGAAGAAAGGGATGTACCACCGGCAACCAGGGAGGTAGGTGGATCTGGTTCCTTCCAGAACACAAAGGTATATGACCTGTACTAACAGGGGGAATATTACACTTGTTTTGGGAGACATGGAGGGATCATTGTCGATACCTAAAATTTAACTGGATGGGGCAACTATGGCAGAGTATAGCGTTGCCCAATGGTCTAACCTCAGCCCCAAGACTATTCACCAAGATATTAAAACTGGCCTTGGAAATATTAGAAACAAAAACATATTGTCATGGCACATCTTGATGATATAACAATTGTGGAGGGAAAACCCTGGATCTAGCTAAATCAGCAGTTTTAGCTACCAAACATTGGGTGAAACTCTGGGGTCATCTCCATCCAGATAAATCTAAGTTGACGGCATCCACAACTGGACTTTCTGGGTACAATTAACGTTATCCATATGTCTGTAACATTGCCAAATAGTAAAGCAGACTTGGTGGAAGCCTACAGCAAAATTAATTATTACAAAATAAACCATCTATTAGACAGGAGACAAGGGTAATTGGAAAACCAGGAGCAGCATTTCCAGCTACTCAGTTTGGGCCTTGCATCATTAAAGCTCAAAAAGGGCAAAAGTGCAAGAGCAAAAACACCTTGCAGGTCACTTTGATCGACCTATGCAGTTACCAGCCAAAGCAATTCAGAGTCATAATGATGAAAGGGAATACTTGGCATATTCCAGCCCACCATCATTAATAATCATCATTACTAAAAACACTGCGTTTTATGGGCTAAAAGCCTACTGCTCACAATGCACCATCTGCATGTCTGCCTACAAATTGATAATATCACAGTGGTGGCATATATTAATCATATGGGAGAAAAGATCGATATTATGGGTCAATCTGGCCAATATATTTGGCTATGGTGTGTTAACATACATATTTGGCTATCAGTAAACTTACCTACCAGGTAAGCTCAATACTGTGGCACACACCAGGTCATGAAAATTCAATGACAGCACCGAATGGCTGTAGGACCACACAAAAAGTTGCTGATATTACCAAAAGAGGGACACCAGATATTGATCCATTTGCATCTAGACCCAATCACCAGTTACCAACATATTCCGCTTGGGAACCACACTTGGGGCAGCAGCAATGGACGTTACTCACTGAATGGGGAATAATTGTTTACAATGTTTTCCCTCCTGCCTCATCAGTCAGATCCTAAGCAAAAACACATATGGACTCAGCATCAGGTGTCTTGAAAGTACCTGATTGACCTACACAGCCATGGATCCCTGTAGTCTCGGACATAGTCTCTGAACCATAGTCCACCATGCTAGATCCGGGCTGGCAGACAGGACCATGAGCTTGATCACGGCAGCCTATCAAGAATCAACAAGGACTGGTGTAGCGTATAATACAGCTACAACCACCAACGTCCTGAGAATTCCTGTCCAGCCTTCATGTAGATGAAGGACTGAGCTGCAGCACTATAATTGTGCAGGAGTGCCCTGTCAGCTTGCTGGTGGCAGGTGCCACGACAACTCTCCATGGGATCTCACCCTCTAGTTGCCAAACTTATGAGGATTATTATAACACTAACCCTCCTAGAGTGAGGTACTCCCAGTTCCGGGACGTCAGTGTTGTACTAACATTGCTAGGGGCACCAGCAACGTCCCTGTCCCTGGGGGGGGGGGACTGACATTTAAAAACAGTATGCAGATAGTACAGGTCTCAGCTCTAGGGGTCCAGTTTCTACATAAACTGAGACTGGGATAAATGATGGCATCTCCAGAAAAGATAAACTTTGCATATTAGAGCTTGTTAAACAAGATAGACCAGGAACATCAGGACAAAATTTGGAATTCCAGATATACCCATCTGACACCCAACTATGTGTAATGACACACCTTCTATTATACCTTAAAACTACTAAAACTTAAGAGGAAGTAAATTGGCACTATGGGCAGCCATGAACATCCTAATGGCCGGGTATCAGCACTAACCATCGCTAGATGGCTCAGACAGGCTTGGGAGCTGCTGGGGTGGATACTGACATCTTAAGTTTCTATCCACAAGGGCAACAGCAATATCGGCAGCTAGAGACAAGGAAGTGCCTATGGACCATATCCTGGCAATAGCAGGATGGTCTAGAGAAAGACCTTCCAATTCTTTATAACAAGCCAATAACCAAACCTGCGATGTTGCAGAATCAAGTTTGAATTCTGTCATATATTTAGCCCTAGGGAGGATTATTTTGTTAAAATAAATTGTTTTTTTCTGAATTGGATACATGTCTGAATACAATAACATACTTCCTCCCTTGAATGACTTCGGCAGTGAGTGAAGCATGGACTGTTCCACGGCTTGAAATCACGGAGCTTTAAAATCTTCACATAGTCACTCACGTGACTCCAATGTAAAATAGTAAGATTAAACGAGAACTTACCAGTGAAGTTTGATCTTTATTTTATGAGGAGTTACGTTGAGGGATTACGTGCCCTCCGCTCCCGCCCTCTATTATAAAGGTCAACTGGTATATTAGTTCTTCTTATCATACTATGTTTATTTCAATTACTATTACTGTGATTCCACACCGCTGCTTTGAAGAATTCACGCACGCGTGCTGGCGGGGTCTTCACGTAATCCCTCATCGTAACTCCTCATAAAATAAAGATCAAACTTCAAACTGGTAAGTTCTCGTTTAATCTTACTATTTTCCTCCACAGATTCTACTTGATCCACTGATTCCCTCCAGCGATCTGTTTTTGGGTCAAGATTGCAATATCTGCAGTCCCTTGTGTCCCCATGTAGGTGATCTATTTTAAATGCAGAGAAGGCCAAAGGAACAATGTCGTTTGTAAATCTGTGGAGCCAATCTTCCAAATTTCTCTCCTGCTACAGGATTTTGGGTATCATTGTTGTGAATGAAATCCCCGGGATGTACCCTTGGGTATTAATCAGTTGCAGCTTTGCAAATATGAACTGTGTCCATAACTCAGCAGATTTTGAATCTTCTAACACCCGATAGGCATAATGAATAACCTGATCCCAAGCAACCATAAAGGGGCTGTCCCACTGCGGCGACCTAATCTGCGAGTTTAGAAGAGTTTGCCCTCGACTCAAACTCGCAGCATGTTCGACACGTGGTCCTAGGAGGTCCTAGGAGGTCACTGGAACTCTCCTTCATGTACGAGGGAACTCTTCTGAACTCACGGATTAGGTTGCCATAGTGGGACAGCCCCTTAAGGTGGCATCTCACAAAGCAGGAGGCTGGTAAGTAAGCATAGAGGTCTAGCCAACCGATCTGAATTTCATGTGGGATTATTCACAAACATTGCATGAATAAAGAGAACCTCATTTCTACTCCAATATTATTTTTTCCATCTTGTGACCTCAGAAGAAACTTAATCAGCATGGCATTCAATTAAATAATTCCAGCATATAGACTTTTTGATTACCATTGAAATGGATGCAAGCCCGATTGGGCCACAACTGCATTAGTTGGAAGTCCATAAATATAACCGTCTTCAAATAAAAAATAATCATTCTATTGGAAATGAATACCATTACTAGAGATAGACACAAAATGCTGGTTAATTTACATTTACCAAGCCAATTATCCTACAAACCTGTATTTCTTTGGAGTGTGGGAGGAAACTGAAGATCTCAAAGAAAATCCACGCAGGAGAACATACAAACTCCGTACAGACAAGCACCCTTAGTCGGGATCGAACCGGGTCTCTGGCGCTGTAAGGCAACAAATCTACTGCTGCGTTACCATGCTGCCCTTCTTGAGTTTTCTGTAATTTTGTGACTAAAATTTATAAGTAATCTCTTCTATTGTTTTCCTTTACAAAAATAATTACAAAATTCATAGCATATTAGAAAATGTTATAATAACTGTTGTAAAAATGGGCACTGTTTGGATGGAGTTTGTATGTCCTCCCTGTGACCACATCTGTTTTCTCCGGGTGTTCCGGTTTCCTCCCACACTCCATAATTGTACAGGCTTGCAGGTTAATAGGATTAGGTAAAAATCACAATTTGTCCCTAGTATGTAGGATGGTGCTGGTGTATGGGAGTGATCACTGGTCAGCACAGACCCAGTGGGCCGAAGGGGCTGTTTCCACACTGTACCTGTAAAGTCTAAAGTATAAAAGTAACCTGAGCGCTGTAATGCAATTACCGTTAACCATTATGTTTTCAAATGTTATGATGTATTAATGAATTTACCTCTTGTCCGAGCACATATAGTCAGAGGTACTTTACAATAATCTTAATGAACATTCATCTTTCTAATCATGAGCAGGGTTAAATGTTTCATAAATATCAGTGAATGCCTGAGGTAAGATGTGGGAAATAAACGTTTAATTGTTGCTTGGCAGCATAAAATTGACAGAAAGCAGCTTTAATGTACTGACAGTCTGGGTGAGGTGTGCTAGCTGAGTATCTAATTAAAATATGTCAGAGGCAAAATAGGATTCAAATTAATCAATGTTAGAAACTTTGACAAAGAGTGGGTTTCAAGGGTGAAGCAGGATGAGTATATAGCTTTTAAGAATGGTTTCGGCCCGAAACGTTGCCTATTTCCTTCGCTCCATAGATGCTGCTGCACCCGCTGAGTTTCTCCAGCATTTTTGTGTACCTTTGAGCTATGTTGATTTGAACTCAGGTCTATTAGTTACTGTGAAAACCACAGTTGTTTTTAATGTGGGGGTGGGGGGGGGGGGGGAGGGGGAAACTGCTTTTCAGGGTCCCTAACTGGTCGGAGAGGCAGCTTTTCTCCGGGCAGCACCTTCGACCCGTCCTCGTGGCCTACCAGCGGGTCTGGAGCGGCATTTCCTGAGGGGACCACCCAGAACCTCGGCTTCGGCGGCGGCGCAGCGCTGGAGCGCTGTCGCAGAGCGGGCGATGCCTTGCCCGGGTCACCGCGCTGGAACTACGGGGAGCGGAAAACCAGCGATGAACATTGCGGAGCTGCGGGACTGTGGAGCGGCCAGCTGCGGGTGGCGGCGCTGACTTTAACATCGGGAACCTGGGATCTCTCGCCGAGATCGCCAGTGGTGGAGCTCCATCCAGCGCTGCCTGTTGGCTTCGGATGCCGCGGTCTCTGGTAAGGAAGGGGCCGTTCCAGGTTTCCCAAGCCGCTGTGAGGATTCTCCCGACGCCGGAGCACCATCATCCGGCAAGAACGGCCTGGAACATCGGGCCTCCGTAAAGGCAACTGCGGAGGCCTCAATAGACCCGACTATGGGTGGACAAGGGGATGGGACTGGAGGAAGGGGGAAACTGCTTTTCAGCTCGTCAGTTTTTCAACCTTTTTTTATTTTTTTAGTATGTTTTAAAGTCTGTATTTAATGTTTCTTCGTGTGTTTTATGTGGGGGGTGGTGTGGGGGTGTGAGGGGGAAACCGCTTCGGTCGCCTCCTCCATGGAGAGGCGATGTTTTCCAGGTCGCCTCCCCCGTGGCCTAACATCAAGGATCGACGCGGCCTTTCCCGGAGACGCGCCCGGGGCTTCAGCGGCGGGCGCAGCGTGGACTCTCGGCGTGGAGCGGGTGAGCCCTCGCTGGAGGGGAGCGCTCCGTTTCGCTGGCCCGCGGCAGCCGGCAGCCTGAAGTCGCAGCCTGAAGTCGCGGTCTGCAGAGCTCCAGCTGGTGCGGCGTCTACAGCCCAGGATCCCTCGCGGGGGACCCGGGGGAAGAAGAAGCCATCACTGACGGCCCGCGGCCAACTTCTACCGCGGGGCCGGCATGGACTTACCATCACCCCTGGAGGGGAGCTTCGACCGCCGGCCCTGCAGTCTACGGTGCTTCTGGCTGCGGCGGGGACTTTAAATCTTGACCGCCGGCCTGCAGCCTACAACAACTTAAAGCCGCGGTCTCCAGTGAGGAAGAGCCGATCCTGGACTGACTCTGGACTCTGATCCTGACCACGGGAGGGAAATGGAGGAGGACTGGCCAAATGTTGTGGCTTCCACCACAGTGATGAATGCTGTGGTGGATGTTTGTGTTACAGTTTTATTGTGGTTGTGTGTTCTTTATTATTGTATCGCTGCAGACAACCCAAATTTCCACCAGCCTGGCTGTGTGGCAATAAATTATATCTAATCTAATTATATCTAATCTAATCTTTGTGCCTTCCCTCATAATGGGAACCATTGTGGGGGGATGCTTTTTATGTTAAATTTTTTTATTATTGTTATGTTGTTGTTTTTTTAGGTGCTGCAATGGCAATACACATTTCACTACACCAATTGAAGTATGTGACTAATAAAGAACCTTTGAACTTTTGAACCTAACTACCTCACCACATTGATTCATTTGCCTTGTTAAAAACTTTGTGGGATTATTGTGACATTATTTCGATAAGGCAGAATGGCAGAAATTATGCTTTGCCTTCGAGTAAGGACTTTTGTTGGATTCACTTTTTCAAAGTTTTGTCGAATGAAAATGATCCTTTTTCATTGATTTCAAAATAAAGAAGCAATATCCATATTGTGGTACAGTGTAGTAGCCTAAACCGATTTTGTTTGGCTTAATTAACATTTTTTGTTGTGTTTTTGCAGTTGGATTTTCAAACAGCTCTTTGAAGATGGCTTTCTAATAATTGACATTGGGTATATGAACAGATGGGGGAGAGTGGAGGGGCGAGATAGAGGGAGAGGCTGGGAGGTGATAAATGGAGACAGAGGTGGATACATATGCTAGAATCTGATGAGCAAAGAAGGTGATATGTGGAACAAGGTAAGGGAGGGATGGTGGGCAGGCGGGGCAGGTTGGGGGAGGGGATAGGAACCCGAGAAGATGGGTGACCAGCAATGGAGCGCCCAGGTGAGCATGGGAACACAACTGGCTGACGGAGGGCTGATATGGGGGAAGTTGGGAGTTCTCTCTGCAGCCTCGTGTGTCTTCACTTCACTCTCTACTTCCACCCTGAACCCTCCACATTCAGTTGCTTCTTCGATAACTTCAAAAATTAGTTTGAATGTAAGGGAGGCATGGTGGCACAGCGGTAGAGTTACTGCCTGACAGCACCCAAGACCTGGGTTCGATCCTGAGTACGGGTGCTGTCCGTGTGGAGTTTGTACGTTCTCCCCATGAATGCGTGGGTTTTCCCTGGGTGCTCCGGTTTCCTCCCACACTCATAGAAACATAGATAGGACCATAGAAAATAGGTGCAGGAGGAGGCCATTCAGCCCTTCAAGCCAGCACCGCCATTCATTGTGATCATGGCTGATCGTCCACTATCAATAACCCGTGCCTGCCTCCTCCCCATATCCCTTGACTCCACTAGCCCCTAGAGCTCTATCTAACTCTCTCTTAAATCCATCCAGTGACTTGGCCTCCACTGCCCTCTGTGGCAGGGAATTCCATAAATTCACAACTCTCTGGGTGAAAAAGTTTTTTCTCACCTCAGTCTTAAATGACCTCCCCTTTATACAAAGACTGTGGCCCCTGGTTCTGGACTCGCCCAACATTGGGAACATTTTTCCTGCATCTAGCTTGTCCAGTCCTTTTATAACTTTATATGCTTCTATAAGATTCCCCCTCATCCTTCTAAACTCCAGTGAATACAAGCCTAGTCTTTTCAATCTTTCCTCATATGACAGTCCCGCCATCCCAGGGATCAATCTCGTGAACCTACGCTGCACTGCCTCAATCACAAGGATGTCCTTCCTCAAATTAGGAGACCAAAACTGTACACAATACTCCAGATGTGGTCTCACCAGAGCCCTAGACGCAGAAGAACCTCTTTACTCCTATACTGAAATCCTCTTGTTATGAAGGCCAACATTCCATTAGCTTTCTTCACTGCCTGCTGTACCTGTAAACCAACTTTCAGTGACCGGTGTACAAGGATGCCCAGGTCTCGCTGCACCTCCCCGTTACCTAACTTAACCCCAATGAGATAATAATCTGCCCCCTTGTTTTTGTCGCCAAAGTGGATAACCTCATATTTATCTATATTATACTGCATCTGCCCACTCACTCAACCTGTCCAGGTCACCCTGCAACATCCTAACATCCTCTTTGCAGTTCACACTGCCACCCAGCTTTGTGTCATCCGCACACTTGCTAGTGTTGCTCCTAATTCCCTCTTCCAAATCATTAATATATATGGTAAACAGTTGTGGCCATAACACCGAGCCTAGCGACACTTCACTCCCCACTGCCTGCCATTCTGAAAAGGATCTATTCACTCCTACTCTTTGCTTCCGGTCTGCCAACCATTTTTTTATCCATGTCAACACCCTACCACCAATACCATGTGCTCTAATTTTAGTCACCAGCGTCCCGTGCGGGACCTTATCAAAGGCTTTCTGAAAGTCGAGATACACTACATCCACTGGCACCCCTTCATCCATTTTATTTGTCACATCCTCAAAAATTCACTGCTATTACATGATATAATACTACTTCTTTTCAATGAATTGGGCAGCATGGTGGTACAGTGGTACAGATCCTGCAATACAGTGTCAGAGAGCCAGGTTTGATCCTGACTGTGGATGCTGTCTGTACTGAGTTTGTATTTTCTCCCGGTGACCTGCATGGGTTCTGTCCGGGATCTCCGGTTTCCTTCCACATTCCAAAGATGTACAGGTTGATAGGTTTATTTGGCTTGGTATAATTGTAAATCATCCCTCTTGTGTGTAGGATAGTTTTAGCGTGCAGGAATCACTGGTTGGTGGGCAGAAGGTGTATCCCTGTGCTGTATCTAATTTAATCTTAGCCCAGTAAGTTTAAAGAGAGCGTGAGTTAAAGACCGATGGAAAATTGATCACTATGAGTGGAGAGAAGGCATTAAAAGGGAGCACAGGAATGAGGTTCCCAGGAAGTGGGAAGGGACACCAAGAACATGGGCCCCCGTGATTGGGGAGGTTGCAGATTTCGACTTCCATTTACTGTTTGAGAATCATAATAATGTTTAGTCTGCCTGTTATCGTGCAAGAGGAATCAAATACATATCCTGAACTGAGGCAGTTAATGAAGCATGTTTATCCTTGAAAAGGTTGAGTCGGGAATGTGATGACAGGATCTCATCACACACTTGGATAACCACAGTTGCAACAACCATCAAAGGTTTAAACATAACAATGCATCCTTGATTGAATTTCCTATCACGGGATTCAATGTACATCTCCAACATCATTTGGGACGACAGATGGCACAATGGGCTAAGTGTTCGGCTGGCAACCAGAAGGTAGCCGGTTCGAATCCCGCTTGGAGTGCATACTGTCGTTGTGTCCTTGGGCAAGGCACTTCACCCACCTTTGCCTGTGTGTGAATGTGTGTGAATGTGTGTGAGTGATTGGTGGTGGTCGGAGGGGCCGTAGGCGCAGATTGGCAGCCACGCTTCCGTCAGTCTTCCCCAGGGCAGCTGTGGCTACAGAAGTAGCTTACCACCACCGAGTGTGACTGAGGAGTGAATGAATAATGCGATGTAAAGCGCCTTGAGTATTAGAAAGGCGCTATATAAATCCCATCCATTATTATTAACATCAGTGGCACACCTTGGTTGTCACATGTACAATTCATTGGAACATTAATCCACCACAGTTACATCCACAGCACCCTTCACCCTAGTGACCTCCATCACTGAGAAGCTACAGTATGAACAGCTCAATCCTGGGTTTCCCTCCATGTCACACACAGTCCTGATGAACATACATTTTTGTCTCTTAAACTGACGAACCGCAACTTCTCTGATCATGAAAATAATCTCACCAGTCACTCACGTTTTGAGAGAGAAAAAAATAAAGGAAAAATATAAAGAAAAAATGCAACGTTTAATAATAATAATAATAATAATAATAATAATAATAATAATAATAATAATAATAATAATAATAATAATAATAATAATAATAATAATAATAATAATAATAAACTTTATTTCACTCAAGGTCCAGACAAGAGACAACATTACATAAAAATACATTGCATATAAAAACACGATAAAATAAATATAAAATCTTAGTATATCACTTATAAAAGCATCATGAATTATATATTTTAAAAAACACAATACTTGATGTAAAATCCAGAATAAAAAAGAAAGATCAATGTCCTACAATGAGACAGCGATACCAGTGTCTCCACAACTGGGATTCGTAGCGTGTAGTGCTAAACCTTATGTTTGACAAGGCCACTATAATACATTTCGAGAGTCATTTATCCTGCAAATGAATTTATACATATGATTTCTTAGGATAGCTTCTAATGTACTGACTCCTGCAGCCACAAACATGTTATTAGCACAACACCATCTAGGTTTCCTTAGCAGTGTACTCATGGCATCATTATAGGACACCTTTAGTCTCTTTCCGTAGTTCGACCACAGGTGCGCAGTGTAGAGTGGTGTGCAATATGCTCTAAACAGCGACATCTTCTCCACATCCGTACACGCACCAAACGTACGCAAGAGAATATGCCCAAGATATTTTACCTTATTATAGACACTAAGATTATTGTCAGACAATTTTAAATCAGGACATTTTAGACATTTATCCTCTTTGGTTCCACAGATCATAACAGCACTCTTACTAGCATTATATTTAATATCATGTTCCACACCATACACAGAACATATATGGAGACCAGCGCTAGATGAACCGAAGACCGCAAGATCATCTGCATACATAATATGGTTCACTAAAATATTACCAATCTTGCACCCAGGCTTTCAATTGCAGTACCATTCAGTTACCATTGAAATTGCTGTACCGTTTTTCAGTTATTGTTGAAATAAAACTCTCCGCTTGGCTAACACAATTATAGTAAAGGGTTCATGCTTCAGTGAGTTGAAAGCGAGCTCTGGAACCAGGGCCCTGGTGGAACCCGAGCCCAGCGGGTGGAAATGGAATATAGAACCAGGGTCCTGATGAATAAAAATTAACACAGTAATTGGGGTCTAGTGAGTGGGAGGGGAGAAAGGCAAACTTCACCTGATGGACCAGATGCCACACCATCAGGGTTTCGGAATGGTCAGTCAGCAGGCTATCACAGTTTCAGATTAAGAGTAATTTCTTTAACAAAAGGATGCAGGTCTGTGGAATTCATTGTCAAATTTTTGGGTATTTTTAAAGCGGCGATTGAAAGGCTATTGACTAGTAAAGGTGTCAAATGTTACTGGAGATGAGGTTGAGACGGAAAAATATATCAGCCATGATCAAATGGTGGAGCATTCTCAATGGACAAATGGCCTAATTCTGCTCCTAAAACAGACATAAGATGCTGGAGTAACTCTACAGGTCAGGCAATATCTCTGGAAAGAGATAGGTGATGTTTCGGGTTTGTAACCTTCCTGACCCTTTGATTACTCCTCCTCATTCACCACTTCACACCTACTTAAACAAGACTCCAGTCTGAAAAGACTGGACCATTTCGCACCCCAACCAAAACGTCACACCCACTCACAGCCTGTCCTCAGTCTGCAAAGACTGGGCCCTTCGACACCCACTCCTCCCCATTCACCACTTCACACCTACTTAAAGCAAGACTCCAGTCTGAAAAGACTGGACCCTTTCCCACCCACCCCTCTCCAATCACCACGTCACACCCAATTACCCACCCCCTCCGCGCTGCACAACATCACTTCTCCATCATCAACAATAAAAATAGAGGAGGTGGAAAGGCTTTTCAGAAGTCAGAAAAAATGGAAATCTCCAGGACCGGACAATGTTTCCCCCTCTGTTCTCAAGCTCTGTGCTGAACAACTGCTACACCGACATTTTCAACCAGTCCCTGCAAATCTGTACTTCTCTGCCTGCTCTAAATTCTACACCATTGTCCCTTACCCAAAAAGGCAAGGATTACTAGTCTTAATGTTTACAGGCCTGTCACACTGACCTCTGTAGTCATGAAGATCCTTGAAAGGCTTGTGCTGGCCAATCTGAAAAATATCACAAACCCCCTGCTGGACCCTCTGCAGTTTGCATATTGGGCCAATAGATCTGTGGATGATGCAGTCAACCTGGGCCTGCACTTCATCCTCCAGCTCCGAGACCACCAGGGGACCTATGTGAGGATTCTGTTTGTTGATTTTAGCTCTGCATTCAATACCATTGTGCCAGAGCTACTGCACTCCAAACTTTCCGAATTGACTGTGTCTGAACCTCTCTGTCGGTGGATCACCAGCTTCCTGACAGACAGGAAGCAGCATGTGAGACTGGAAAAGCACATCTTGGACCCACAAACACTCAGCATAGGAGCACCGCAAGGCTGCGTACTCTCTCCTCTCCTCTACTCTCTCTACAACAATGACTGCACCTCCACTGACTCCTCTGTCAAGCTTCTCAAGTTTGCGAGTTACACTGATAGGACTGATCTTGGATGGGGAGGAATCTGTCTACAGACAGGAAGTGTCACAGCTGGCGTCCTGGTGCCATCGCAACAACCTGGAGCTCAATGCTCTTAAGACAGTGGAATTGGTTGTAGACTTTAGGAGAGCTCCCACACCCCTCACCTCACTCACCATCAACAACACCACAGTCACATCTGTAGAGTCTTTTACGTTTCTGGGAACCATCATCTCCAAGGACCTTAAGTGGGGGGCTACCATCGACTCCACAGTAAAAAAGGCACAACAGAGGATGTACTTCCTACGGCAGCTGAGGAAGCACAATCTGCCACAGGCAATGATGGTCCTATTTTACATGGCCATCATAGAGTCTGTCCTCACCTTCTCCATCATGGTCTGGTTTGGCTCAGCCACCAAGCACGACACCCGGAGGCTGCAGCGAATCGTCTGATCAGCTGCAAGGTTATTGGCTGCAACCTTCCCTCCATTGATGAACTGACCACTGCAAAGGCCAGGAAGTGAGCGGGTAAGATTATCTCTGACCCCTCTCACCCTGGCCACAAACCCTTTGAATCACTTCCCTCTGGAAGGCGACTCCGGACTATCAATGCTGCCGCAGCCAGACAAAAAAACAGCTTTTTTTCCCACGAGTAGTAGCTCTACTCAATAACCAAAAATCTGTAGCCTCCTTTTGCACTGGTATTTTATTCAATTCACATGTTTAATTAATAATGTTTTATTATTAATGTTTAATGTTTTATATATCATTCTTAACTGTCACTCTAGGTCATGTTGTCACTTGCGGGTGGAGCACCAAGGCAAATTCCTTGTATGTGAATACTTGGCCAATAAACTTATTCATCCATTCATTTAGTATTTTGTGTCTATCGTTTGTATAAGCCAGCATCTGCAGTTCCTTCTTGCACATCATTCTGCTCCTGTGTCTTATGAACTAATGAAATTCACTGTATTCTACAGTTGTGCTATTGATGAATATTTCTTATATAAATAGAAACAGTTATGTTTATCTTAAAGATGAGTATGTATTATTTTCCCGTAGATTTTTAAATGTGCTTACTCCACATCGTAGCTGTCATCATCATGTTGCTTCCCAGCACCAGGAAGGGTGAAACTGCTGAAGCATGAGGTGACAATGTGTAACATCTCCGTGCTCTTCATTAGATTCAGTGGAGCATCTCTGCCACTCACAGATATCGAAAGCTGTTCATTTAGCTAAGAACATGATGTGAGTTATTAATTTTATGGCAACTTGAAAACGAGCAGCCTCATTTTGTTTTAATTGGTTCTAACAATGATTTATCTGTTACATTTCACCCATTAAACTCACTGATGGTTCTATTGGGATTTACATTGAGCCCACGAGAAGTGTCCTTTATCTTGGTGCCCCTTATATGATGAGTTAAACAAGCAAAGAATCACATGTCAGTAGAGACCAGTCAATCTACTGCATAAGTGGTGGCCCCTTGGGCAAATTGTACTCCTCGGCCTTTTGGATGTGTTGCACTCAAAGTATCCTCTTGGAATAAGGAGTTACCCAGAAATCTATGGACATCCATTTGTCTTGACGTGTTGCAGATACAAGCAATTACATCTGTAGGCCAGTGTCAGTCTATACCCCGAAAGGTGCTTGCTTAGAATGAATTCTTCCCTTATCAAGTTGCAAAATGGACTGCCAGAAATTTGACACTAGTGCTTGTCAGTGTTTCTACTTACATGCCACAAAGCTCTGCTGCAATAACCTCGGTAACCAAGGTTCACAACATTGCCACAAAATCTTCCAATTTCTCTGTGATAACCTCCTTAATGTGTTTTCAAATGTACCAGTGGAAGCCCCTTTTCCCATGCCATGTACTGTTGGAACAGACCTTTCTAAAGAATGCACAAATGGTGTAATTGGATTTGTGGGCAATTTGTTGCTGCTGTAAGGTGGGCCAACATGTTTCCCCAAATTGTATTCTTGTACATTTTTTGATTGTTTGTTCATTTGTGGACTAGTGATTTTGTCAATTTTTTCACCATGCTAGATCTAATTTCATGGTTTCACCATTTAGGTTTGCTTAATGGAAACCTCAAATTGGAAAATTGCAGTTTCCTGTGAGTTTCCAACTATTCATCAAGTGAAGTCAAGTCAAGTTTATTCGTCACATACACAAACGAGATGTGCAGTGAAATGAAAAGTGGCAATGCTCGCGGACTTTGTGCAAAAAGACAAACAAACAAACAACCAAACAAACTACAAACAGAATGGAACAGAATCACATATTCTTTTACATATTAAATATTGTGGGCGGAAGGAAAAAGGGAAAAAAACAGCAATTTTAAAAAAAAGCAGTAGAGTGGTACAGTAAAGTTAGTCCCTGGTGAGATAGGAGTTTAAAGTTCTAATGGCCTCTGCAAAGAAACTCCTTCTCAACCTCTCTGTTCTCACAGCTTGGCAACGCAGGCGTTTGCCTGACCGTAGTAGCTGGAACAGTCTGTTGCAGGGATGGAAGGGGTCTCCCATGATCTTATTCGCTCTGGAGTTGCACCTCCAGATGTATAGTTCCTGCAGAGGGGTGAGTGAAGTTCCCGTAGTGCGTTCGGCCAAACGCACTACTATCTGCAGAGCTTTCTTGTCCTGGGCAGAGCAATTCCCAAACCAGATTGTAATATTTCCGGACAAGATGCTTTCCTCATTTTAACAAATGTTATAAAAGCACATGCAAGGCACAACTTTGCACAACTTTGTAATAGGATCTTTGATACAAATGCATCGATAGATGCTCCTGATTTTGTTAAGAGATAAAGTCTTAGAAATGAAACTGATTCTGATCCATAAATTTTACACCATGTCCAGTCTTACATTTATGATATTCTTATAATGCAGAAGTTGCAGGATAATTACTTCTCATATTTAATTTTCAATCTTGATTCCTTAATTTTGGATATTTTGTTGCTTAAAGAAGAGAATAAATTGAAGAAATGCACCTCCTCAAATTAAACAATTCCAATTGAAAATGTTATGCTTCCATATAGTAACATTTTGAATCTTCCATCGAGACCCAATAAACTTTTACTGGGGACAAATGGAAACATTGTTCTTCAGAGTGCCCACATTGAAATAGACCAAAGATAGACACAAAGTGCAGCCATTACTCAGCAGGTCTGGCAGCATATAAGTATAAAAAGGATGGGAGAGGTTTTGGGTCGGGACCCTTCTTCAGATTGAAAGTAGGGGATGAGAAAAATGTCTCTTCACCCCTTCCACCCCCCACTCCCCTACTCGCTACTTTCAGTCTGAAGAAGGGTCCTGACCCAAAACATCACCCATCCTTTTACTCCGGAGATGCTGCCTGACCCGTTGAGTTGCATCATCACTGTGTCGATCTTTCAAATAGACCACATTAATATTGCATCTTTCAGAACATGTCACTTCACTCTACAGGCACTAGAAGTATAGTAACTGACAACTAATTTTCACACAACAATCTCCCACAGCCAACAATGACCAGATGTTTTTTTATTTTAATTCACTTCCATTTAAGCTAATATGATTGAATTACAGAACCCGAGTTTAACATGTTTAACACTATAATAGTTGAGACAAAGGACAAATATCAAGTTCAGAATTATTAAAAATGCTCTTGTTTGGAAGAATTTCAATATCTTTGTACATGCGGAAATAAAGCAAGAAATAGAAAACATTTACACTACTTACCTGACCTTTATTAAAAGTCGTTAGGATTCAAGTATAATTAAGCTTGCTTCAATTATGCTGGACATTGGTGGGATAACACCAGAAATAGTTTTGAACCCATAACCAAGAAAGGATATCCTTGCCTAGGAAACAGTGGCCTGAATGTTCACTGGATTAATTTCAGGGATAAGGAAACTTGTCTTTTGCAAAGATGTTGTGTTGGATTGACTTTCTGTAAGATTAAAATGAATGAGAAATTATCCAAAGAGGATTTGACAAGGTAGAAACTCTCAATTAGCCTTTCTGGAAAGTCTAAAATTAGATAACAATTCCAGGATAAGGAATCAGCCTTCAATGAATAAGACAAGGAACATTTCTGCAATCAGACAATAGCACATATTTGTTTTTCTCAAATCTGTAGGATGTTGAGATCAATATAACTGGGATAAAACTTAGAACAATAGTTTTATGGAATCATCGGCCATGACCAAAATGCCAATCTAATCTAATCCCATTTTCCTGAACGTCCATATCCCTCTACTCCCAGATTGAATGACAAGGAAATGAAGACTTGTGGGAATGAGGAGACAAGTAGGGTAAGGTTTAAGGACTGGCATAATTCCATTCAATTACGGGTCACATTCAAAAGACAAGAGAGAATGTTTTATTGTCATCGGTACTGAAACAAAACTATGTAATTCTTACTTGCACAACAGTTTTGTAAATACAACAGTCAGTAGCTAACACAATAAAAAAAAGAAAACTTCAATAAATTTTAAAAATCCCAATGTAGTGCAAAACAGAAACATGAAGCCAAACATCACTAGTGCAACGAAGACAGTTCATAGTTCAGAGATTATTTGGAGTTCATAGTGTTCAAAAGCCTGATGATAGTTGGGATGAAGCTATTCCTAAACTTGGAAATTATAGTTTTAAGACTCCTATACCATCTTCCAGATGGCAAGTGAAATGGGAGCCTGGCCAGGGTGGTGTAGGTACTTGATGATGCAAGCTGCCTTTATGAGACAGTGCCTCCTACAGATCTCTTTGATAACGGAGAGATCGGTACCCGTAATGGACCAGGCACCATTTATCACTTTTTCTAATCTCCATCGTTCCTGGGCATTTGGGTTGTCACACCAGGCTGTGATGCTACCAGCCAATATGCTCGCCACTGTACATCTGTAGAAGTTCAAGAGAGGGAATATTTGTCATTTGTCATTTAAATCTATAGGCCTTGTATTGCCTTTATTTCAAAATGTCCTGTCTTATTGCATGCCTTATTTCTCTCTGTACTTATTTCATTCAGAGATATAATTTAGTGCTTAAGAAGTTTTTGATGAGCCTTTGTGACTTTGTAATTGTTAGATGTTGTTGGATTTGTGCACAGTGTATAGGAAATGTCTGCTCTACTCTCTTTATTTGTGCCATTCAGATACTGTGAAAGGGCAACCTATTTTTTAAAACAGACACACCTTCATCTATTAGGTTGCAGATTTCAATTTCCATTTACAGTTTGCGATTCTTAATAATCTTTACTCTGCCTGTTATCGTGCAAGAGGAATAACATACATATCCTTATCTGAGGCAGTTAATGAATCATGTTTATCCTTGAAAAGGTTGAGGCGGGAATGTGATGACAGGCTCACATCACACACTTGGTTAACCGCAGTTGCAACAACCATCAAAGGTTTAAACATAACAATGCATCCTTGATTGAGTTTTCTAACTTTGGATTCAATGTACACATCCAACATCAGTGGAACACCTTGGTTGTCACAAGTACAATTCATTGGAACATTTTAATCCACCACAGTTACCTCCACAGCACCCTTCACCCTAGTGACCTCCATCACTGAGAAGCTACAGTATGAACAGCTCAATCATGGTTTTCCTCCATGTCGCACACAGTCCTGATGAACACATATTTTTGGCTCTCTATCAGTATGACAACCATTTTAAATGTCAAAATTGACCAGCACCACCTTCTCTGATTGTGAAATAACCTCGCCAGAATCACTCACATTTTAAGAGAGGAATAAATTAAGGAAAAAAGGCAAAGGTTCTTTCAGTTACTGTTGAAATAAAACTCTCTGCTTGGCAAACACACTTATATTAAAGGGTTCATGCTTCAGTGAGTGGAAAGCGAGCTCTGGAACCAGGGCCCTGGTGGAACCCGAGCCCAGCGGGTGGAAATGGAATATAGAATATAGAATATAGAATATGGAATATAGGTACTGATTAATAAAATTTAACGCAGAAACTGGGGCTCTAGTGAGTGGGAGGGGAGAAAAGCAAACTTCACCTGGTGGACCAGATGCCACACCATCAAGGTTTCGGAATGGTCAGTCAGCAGCCTATCAGAGTTTCAGATTAGGAGGAATTTCTTGGCAGCGGCCACCCGGCCTCGGAGCTGGGGCAATGTTCCGGCGGCAGCGGCCACTCGACCCGACCGCGGGCCCAGTGGACGACATCGTCGGGAGCTCCTGGGGCACAGGTGACCTGTTTCCGGAGCTCCCACGACAACAGCTGCGTCTGCTGGACTGGAGGGCCACAGCTTCGGCAGCTTCGACCACCCTGGGCCGCGGAGTTGAACCGGCCCGTTCGCGGAGCTTGGATTCTGCCGCGGGACTGACATTACTTACCATCGCCCGGCGGGGTCACAACATCTGAAGCCTGGATCGCCTCGGCGCAGAGGGAGAATAAGAAGGGAAGAGACAAAGACTTAAGATTTTTGCCTTCCATCACAATGAGGAGGTGCCTGGTGAACTCACTGTGGTGGATGTTAATTTGTGTTTATTGTGTGTTTTTGTCATTTTTACTATATGTAGGACTGCAAGGCAACAAAATTTCGTTCAGACCACAAGGTCTGAATGACAATAAAGGCTACTTGACTTGACTTGACTTGACTTTAACCAAAGACTGCAAGTCTGTGGAATTCATTGCCAAATCTTTGGGTATTTTTTAAGTGGCAATTGAAAGGCTATTGATTAGTAAAGGTATCAAATGTTACTGGAGATGTGGCTGAGAGGGAAAAATATATCAGCCATGATCAAATGGTGGAGCAGTCTCGATGGGCCAAATGGCCTAATTCTGCTCCGAAGACAGACATAAAATGCTGGAGTGACTCAACAAGTCAGGCAACACACATATATTAAAGGCTGAAAATGAATTTTCCTCTTGTTTTGTGAATGCTGTATGAATGATTAAATAAAAATAAACCTTCAACCTTCCCTCTAAACTGAGGTGCATTGAATGCTTCTTTTTATTGGGAGAGCTCTGCATCTGAAAACCAGAATATTTTAAAATTCAGGACGTACATAATTCATAGTAAAAATATGATTTTATTTTTAATATACACACTTTAATTTGAAGTATCTTCTGAAGTATATGCAACCATGGGAATAAAACATTAACTAGCAAACTCAAGAAAAGACATGCAAGGTATCATTCGTATATCTTCTGTTATTACTTGGTAAATAATTTTTGATCCACTAAATATTCAGTATTTGCAACACAGCTATCATTCATGCTAAAATATTCAATTCAGAAGGAAGAATATGATAATAATGCACAACAGAAACATATTTAGGAGCACACTGCCAACCTTTCATTTTCACAATTTGGAGAGTCAAAGTATTTTCTCGGAATGAACTTAATTTTTAGCTAATGAATAAAGATTGCTTTGCAGCACCATTTCAAAATGAATCTTGATTAAATTTGTTGTTTATCTTCTTTAATAAACAGCTCACATCTTAGCTTTATCTCATTGAATTCTCCTTGCAGAATTTTTACAGCACTTATTAACATCTTGCTGCATGGATACCTTTATCCGCACACAACACTGGGGCTGTTTATCCTATTTTCAAATTATTTATTGCAACCTTTTGTGCTCAACGCACAACTTATGATACAGATGTTTTAATTTTGCATCGATATTTTAAATGATACTGAAAAATAATCTTCTGTTTGGATCCTTAAGTACAATAATGGAAAAAGTTATTTCTTTCTCTGCCTTTCTCGTGCATTCTCCAAAACACCTTAATTCAATCTATGACATGAGTGGGAATTGAAGCATTTTGGTAGCAGATGTGGTGGACACAAACCAATAGAGAGCAGGGGAAAGCATCTTTGAAAGAGGCAGAGTGGGAAGAGGTGCTGTATTCTGTGAAGTCAATTAGGGGAAGGGCATATACAGTAATATATAGGGTGCAAAGGAATGTTGGTGAACATAAGGGACCTAGGGTTCGTCCATATTACCCTGAAAGTGGCAACACAGGTAAGTAGGCTTGCCTTTGTAGGTCTGGGCACTGGATATAAAAGTTAGGAAATTATGTTGCAACTTTACAATAATGTAATGGGGAAAATAAGTGTTCGGCACAGACTTGAAGGGTCGAGATGGTCTGTTTTCCGTGCTGTCATTGTTATATGGTTATATGGTTACAAAGCACTGGTTAGACCTTACTTGGACTACCAGGTACAGTTCTGGTAGAGACACTACTGAAAGGGTTGGTCATGCTAGAGAAAGCTCAGAGGAGATTCACCAGAATGTTGCCTGGATTGGAAGATTTTAGTTATGGGGAGAGATTGGATAAGCTGGGTTTGTCTTCTGTGAAGCAAAAGGGGCTCAGAGTTGATCTGATAGAAGTATATGAAATTATATGAATCATAAATAGGATAGTTAGAATCTTTTTTCCCATGTTTCCGATATCAAAATAAAAGGGCATAAGCTGAGAGGATGGATTTTTAAAGGGAATTTGAGGAGATTTTGTTTTGTACCGAGAGTGATTGATATTTGGAGCTCTTTGCCTGAAGAGGTGTACAAGTGTGATGCATCACTATGTTTGAGAGACATTGACCCGGCAATTAAACAGCAAAGCATCGATGGATTGGACATAGTGCAGAAAAATAGGATGATTGTAAATGGGCAAAAATGTCAGCATGCACATGGTGGAACAGAAGGCATGTTTGTGTGACCCACATCTCTATAACTCTAATTATGCCTGCAGGTGCCATATATTCAGCAAATTCTCTTTCCAGAATTTGCTTTTTTAGACCACTAGACATTTGAAAACTTCATATCATTTATCTCAGTGAGGTGGAAGTTTGCCAACCTAACCATTGTTATTGGAAATTCAACCGCACTGCTGACACATTTTCCCTGAAAGACATGTAATGCTATAATGCCTAAGGCCATTGGAGACATGGCCCTTCAACTTTTTCTTGCAGCAGAATCAGATTTCTAGATGGGACAGGTTTTGAGGGATATGAGTCAATCACAGGCAGGTGGGACTAGTGTAGATGAGACAGTTGATTGGTCAGTGTGGACAAGTTGGGCTGAAGGGCCTGTTTCCATGCTGTTTCACTATGACTGTATGACTCTAAGACATAAGAAAAATCTATCTGCTGATTGACAATCATTTGTCTCAGCTTCCATCTTCTCATTATTCAGACTATCCTTTATTTTATCAACTCTTGTTATACCTCTTGCATTTTTGAAGCACAGACAAATGGGACTAGCTTTGATTGGGCATATTGGTCTGCATGGACGAGTTGGGCTGAAGGGCCTGTTTCTGTGCTGTATTATTCTATGGCTCCAAATCTTCACTCCAAACTGAGATCAGTACCAGACCTCTTTTTTTTTGCCCAAGAGAAGCAACCATATTAGAATAAGAGTTTCTCAGCAACGTTTATCAAATGGGATTCCTTCCAAAAGAAGAATATGAAATAATTTAAACCAACATTTTAGGGCCTTAGTGTGGTTTGATGTTTGATCTTTCACCTTTATTTGCTGATGTTTAATTAATTATTAACCCTTTCTTCAACGGTGAAAATTTTACATGAAAGAACTGACGTAATCCATCTACCTGCATCATGAATATCAAGTGGCAATGGTAATGTTCCCTGCAGCACCACTAACAGGAATACTCTCAATTTCAGAATTTAATTGCCATGTAACTATGGTTGCAATCTTGAATGGAACATAAAATGTCAATAGTAAATGCAGCGAGAGTTTGACAGAACCCAAAGCTCATTTGATAACATAAGCTCAATTTCCTGCAGAATTTAAGATGATGAGAGAGATGAGCACTATTTCAGTTGGAATAAACATATCAAGGGTGGCACAAGAAACGTTGACTCTCTCTTACCACAGATGTCGCCCACCCTGTTGGGTGCCTCAGCATTCTTCATAAGTTCATGAGATATAGGAGCAGAATTAGGCCATTCGGCCCATCATTCGGTCATGGCTGATCTATCTTTCTCTCTTAACCACATTCTCCTACCTTCTCCCCATAACCTTTGACACCTTTACTAATCATGTATCTGTGATTTCATGCTTTCAAAATACTCAAAGACTTGGCCTCCACAGCCTTCTGTGGCAATGAATTCCACAAATTCATCACCCTCTGACTAAAGACATTCTTCCTCATCTCCTTTCATTCTCGAACGGAGGGCCGGTAAGCAGACCGACTGCAGGAGAGAGCGCAGTGCTTCGACGGTGGAGTGGGCCGTTGGAGGCCCTGCAACAGCCTGGAGCTTGGCTGGACCAGACACCACGTCACGAGACTGAGCACATGGACCGGACGCGGCCTACAGCGATGGAGAAGAGGTGGAGGACACCATGGTTACACTTGGCCTGGCCGACCCTGCAATGCCGCCAAGTCAACGGGCCTTATGGTCAGTTCAACAACCCTGCACATATAACAACTGGAAAATGGCACAAAACTGGCATATCTGTATACTGTCTCAATGTACTACTACCACTACTATACACTTGTATCTGTATCTGTATCTGAGAAGCTTATCTTAGATGTATCTATGTGCGTATGTACAGTGATAGTTGTATTGAACTGTATACAAAAATGAATTTCACTGTACACATGTGACCAATAAAGTACTATAAGGTAAGACATTTAAAAAAAACATTTTACTCATAACATTTTGTCCACTGCCTTTACGGCTTTCTTCAAAGATCAACTTTCTCTTTTGCCACCTTCCATTCCACTCTTCCCTTGCTCTCACAACTAACACTGGGATATAGAATATTTTTGCTGAAACCTCTTTGTTACAGTTTATCAGTGTCAAATCTGAGATTAACTCTTCTCTAAGGTGGCCTTGCATTGCCAGAGACCCAGCCTCAAACGTGACCTTGGATGCTGTCTGTGTGGAGTCAACATGTTCTCCCTGTGATCACATGGATTCATTCTGGATGCTCCGATTTCCTCCCACATCCAAAATATGTATGGGTTTGTGGGTTAATTGGCCTCTGTAAATTTCCCCTAGCGGGTAGAGAGTGGATGAGAAAGTGGGATAATGTAAAACTAGTGTGAACAGGTGATCAATAGTCAGCATGGACTAAATGGGCCATAGTGCCTGTTTGCACGCTGTATCCTGAAACTTAACTAAATTAAACTAAGATGGAAAGATAGCAGAATGGGACTATTAATGGGCTAGTAAGGTAGAGGCATGGATTAATGATGAATTGACGTCAAATCATCACTTTTCCGTTCAGTTAATTAAATAAATGTTGGAATAAATGCTAACATTGGTAGTTTTAAAATGCGGTAAAGCTCACACGCATTTAATAGATTCTCTCAGGGATCTGTTGCCTTATTTGCTCTGGCATGTAAGTAGCTCAAAACATTGTGGATGACTTTTACCTGCCCTTTGAAATGCCCCAGGAAACCACTCCACTGCATTAAGGTGTAATAAATAGCAATAGGTAGCCTACAGAAAAAATGCTATGAACATATCATAGAAAGCAAATATAATGATATCAATATTACCATATTCCACAATAGGAAGTTTATTTCCATGCTTATCAAAGACAGCTGGCAAAGAACATATGCCAACTGACCTAGGAAATCTCATGTACTAATTCTGCTGGAAAGACAGTTAATCACTTTCCAACATTAGTACAGTGGTTCCACTAATCTCACAACAGATTAGTACCAAAGCCCATCATGGCTTCATATTTCACTAGCTGCCATCAAAGGACTGTGGTACAAGCAGAAGGCAATGCTATCCCTGTGACCTGGCCTGAAAAGCACACAATCCAATCTATACAACCGCACGAAATTGCAGAGAATTGAGAATTCAGCCAACCAGCATCCACCCTCTCCCATCTACACTTCACATTGCCTCAGGAAAGCAGCCGACATAATCAAGGACCATTGACACCCCGGGCATTTTCTCATCTTCCCCATCCCGTTGAGCATAAGATACAAAAGTTGAAAAACTTGTACAATCTTCAGGGTCTCGACATGAAACATCACCCATTCCTTCTATCCAGAGATGCTGCCTGTCCCGCTGAGTTACTCCAGCATCTCATGTCTATCTTCAGAGTAAACCAGCATCTGCTGTTCATCCTACACATACCCTGAAAGTTGTTCATATAAACAACTTTTGGCTGCATCCTTCCTTCTTGCCATAACAATTTTGTCCCGAGTTGCTTATATCTATTTTGGTTAATTGGAACCAATCTCTTTAATATTTCAGCACAGTATTCACCAATGTACATAACATATGTGGTAGGGCAAGTTACTGGAGAGATTTTTTAGGCATAAAATATACTGGTCCACTGTCCTCTAATTTCTCCTGGTAAGTTTTCCATGAAGATTTGAGATGTAAACTTGTATAATCTTAGCCTGTGGACATGTTTACTGCAAGCTTTGCAGTGTCCTTACTGTTAATTGACATTTCCTAAAAGGGTCACTCCACTGATACACAGTGTAGCAACAATTATACGCATGGGTGATCAGAGGTTTTCCTTCTGGCAGGAGCTGAGCCAATGTATTTAAGAGGACAGTCTAAAATAAGTCTGAGCCACAAGGTTGTTGCGAAGGTCATAGATGTAAAACTTATAATAACCCTCAAATGAGCTCTTATTCATCCATGTCCAGAAGCAAATGAATGTTTCCCACTGGGAGCTGATTAGCAACATTGTATGTAAATTGATTCCCTTTAGCTCTTACAGGATACTGACATAGAATTGCATAGAGCTGCATATAAGCACAGAACAGGATCAACACTTCCAAACAGATCAACACTAATGCTTATTCCCCATCTGAGCCTTGCCCCACCTTACATTATTTTACTCATACATAGCTCACTCTCTGTTATGCTATTGACCTTTGTTCATGATTTCCATACCTTTACCACCAACCTCCAAGGAAGGTTGTCTCTCCCGTGTCTTTTTTACTGGAGCTATTAATTACTGTATTAAATATACTTTAGTTATAGATCTCCCGCATAACCTTGGCTGGGAACATTCTTTCATCTTGCACCATCAATAGTGTCACCTCCCTCAAACAGGTGACCATATTCCCGAATCAGAAGCCATGGATGAACAGCGAGGTCAGGCTACTGCTGAAAGCACGGGACACCGCTTTCAGGTCAGGCGATGCTCGAGCCTACAGTTCAGCCAGGGCTAACCTGAAGAGGGGCATCAAGAAGGCCAAGCACTGCCATAAGCTCAGGATTGAGGAGCACTTCAACAACAACTCCGACCCCCGACGCATGTGGCAAGGCATCCAGGCCATCACGGACTACAGACCCTCCAACACCACCCCCACATCCAGCGACGCATCCTTCCTTGAGAAGCTTAATCACTTCTATGGCCGCTTCGACAGGGACAATCTAGAGACAGCCATCAAGGCTGTGCTCCGTGCCGATCACCAACCCCTCACACTCACCCCCTACGACGTATACGTGGCACTGAGTAGGACTAATGCACGTAAAGCTGCTGGCCCTGACGGAATCCCCGGGTGCGTGCTCAGGGCCTGTGCTGCGCAGCTGACAGACATCTGGACTGACATCTTCAACCTGTCACTTGCCCAAGCAGTTGTCCCCACGTGCCTTAAAACCAACTCCATCGTGCCAGTGCCAAAACACTCCACTGCGGCAAGCCTCAACGACTTCCGCCCAGTTGCACTTACCCCCATCATCACCAAGTGCTTCGAGAGGCTGGTCCTGGCACACCTCAAAAGCTGCCTACCCCCCACACTGGATCCCTATCAGTTTGCCTACCGCACGAACAGGAGTACGGAGGATGCCATCTCAACGGCACTTCACTCCGCCCTCTCCCACCTCGACAACAGAGACACTTACGTAAGAATGCTGTTCATCGATTACAGCTCAGCATTCAACACCATATACCATCAAAACTGATCACCAAACTCGGTAACCTGGGCATCGACCCCTCCCTCTGCAACTGGATACTGGACTTTCTAACCAACAGACCCCAGTTTGTTAGGTTAGACAAGCACACCTCTTCAATCCTCACCCTGAACACCGGCATTCCACAGGGCTGTGTGCTGAGCCCCCTCCTCTACTCCCTCTTCACCTACGACTGCACACCTGTACATGGTACTAACACCATCATCAAGTATGCAGATGATACAACGGTGATTGGCCTCATCAGCAACAACGATGAGTCGGCCTACAGGGAGGAGGTCCAGCACTTAGCAGCATGGTGCGCTGACAACAACCTGGCCCTTAACTCCAAGAAGACCAAGGAGCTCATTGTAGACTTCAGGAAGTCCAGGGGCGGCACGCACACCCCCATCCACATTAACGGGACGGAGGTGGAACGTGTTTCTAGCTTCAGGTTCCTGGGAGTCAACATCTCCGATGACCTCTCTTGGACCCACAATACCTCAACTCTGATCAAGAAGGCTCACCGGCGTCTCTTCTTCCTGAGGAGACTGAAGAAGGTCCATCTGTCTCCTCAGATTCTGGTGAACTTCTACCGCTGCACCATCGAGAGCATCCTTACCAACTGCATCACAGTATGGTATGGCAACTGCTCTGTCTCCGACCGGAAGGCATTGCAGAGGGTGGTGAAAATTGCCCAACGCATCACCGGTTCCTCGCTCCCCTCCATTGAGTCTGTCCAAAGCAAGCGTTGTCTGCGGAGGGCGCTCAGCATCGCCAAGGACTGCTCTCATGCCAACCATGGACTGTTTACCCTCCTACCATCCGGGAGGCGCTACAGGTCTCTCCGTTGCCGGACCAGCAGGTCCAGGAACAGCTTCTTCCCGGAGGCTGTCACTCTACTCAACAAAGTACCTCGGTGACTGCCAATCACCCCCCCCCCCCCACCCCAGACACTTATTATTATTTATTCAAATCATTTGCTATGTCGCTCTTCCAGGGAGATGCTAAATGCATTTCGTTGTCTCTGTATTGTACACTGACAATGACAATTAAAATTGAATCTGAATCTGAATCTGAAGTGAAGTCCCCATCCTTCACTGTGATCATTTCTGCCCTCTCTCCAGTGCTCCTACATTATTTTATAAACATGGAATCCTGAATTGTCTCCAGTAGTCCAGCTATGCCTCTGTAATGTTGAGCACTCCTTGTTCCAAATGTACACTGGCATTATCCCTCAATTCTTTCTCCATTACATCAACTACTGCATCGGGGCTGCCTCTCGACGTGCAGAACTCGTCGATTTCATTAACTTTACAACTAACTTCCACCCTGCCCTCAAATTCACCTGGACTACCTCTGATACATCTCTCCCCTTTCTTGATCTCTCTGTCTCCATCACAGGGGACAGACTATCAACTGACATCTATGACAAACCTTCTGACTTCCACAGTTATCTGGACTATTCTTCCTCCCAGCCTGCAAAGACTGTCCCCTACACTCAATTTCTCCGCCTGCTCCCAAGATGTGGCTTAAATTACAAATAGTGTCACACCCCTTTCCACCCCCACAGAGACAACTCCCCCTGCAATCCTTTGTTCACTAATCCCTTCTCACCTAAGCCACACCCTCCTAGGTACTTTCTCCTGCAATGACAGCAACCACTTTTGCTTATACATCCTCTCTCACTTCCATAAAGTCACCCCACTAGTACTTCCAGGCGAGACAAAGGTCCACGTTCATCTTGTCTAACCTCATCTACTGCATCCGGTGTTCTCGATGTGCACTCCTGTACATCAGCAAGACCAAGCATAGCTAAACACTACAGTCGGTCTAGCATGTCCTGCAGGATCTCTCGGTTGTTATCCATTTTACCTCCCCTTCCCAATCCCATACTGAGTTTTTTCATCTTGTGTCTCCTCCATTGCCAGAGTGAGGCCAAATGATGGAGCAACACCTGATATTCTGCTTGGGTAGCTAACAGCCTAACGATATGAATATTGAATTCTCCAATTTTAGGTAACCCCATAACCATCTCTTCCGTCATATAACCCCCCTTATTTCCCTCCAACCCGCTCCCCTGTGCCCCACGTTGACTCACACCTATTTCTCCCATTCCCTTCCCCTTCCAAACATTCCTTTCTCTAGCTTCACAATTCACAACTCTTCAATCCTTTCATCGCACACCTTCTGTCATTTTATCTCTGGCCTTTGTCCAACCATCTGCCTATTAAATAATCCACCTCGCCAACCTAATAGGCTTTGTCCAGCGCCTCGTTGCTTCCAGCTTTCTTCCCTCCACCCCTATAATCAGTCTGAAGGGCCCCGACCCAAAACGTCACCTATCCATGTTCTCTTGAGTTGCTGCATGACCCGCTGAGCTACTCCAGGACTCTGCATCATCTTTTGTAAAGCAGAATTTGCAATTCCTTGTGTCTAACCAAGATTCATATCTATTGGAACTTTCCTGGTTTTGAATTTGCCGCTTCTGGAAATAAACCATCTTGTATATGTTCTGATTTTGTTGTTACGAATCACTGATTTTAATGATTTAATGCTCTGAGGATACCAACACGTCTCCATCTCACTAAAGTTGCAATAACAATCCGAAGCCACATTCTCAGCAAGGATGAGTAACAGCATTGGTGACATCTAAAGGTTCTGTCATGGTGAAAAGTGTGATTTGAATATCCTTGGCCGGTAAGCAGACTGTGGTGGGGGCAGAGAGGAATGTTTGAGAACGGTCTCTCATTGAGAGAGGTGGAAATTGAGGTTGTGTTGGTCTGGGAAGATGTTGGTGACAAGAGACCCCATCAGGGTTGAGGGTTTCAGTGGTCTGAAAGTTTCACTCAAGTCAGAATATCGGTGCGAGTCACACAAGAATTTCTATGCTGGGAAGAGTGACTATTAATCCAGTAGCGAGTTGAGTGATCAGAAGAGTGTTATTTTCTTATTCTACAAAGGGGTGCAGGAGCAGAGAGCATGCGGGTATTTCTGAAGGGCGGATTAAGGAAACAATTTAAAACAACACGTGGCCTTCGTAAACTGATACATCTTAGAAGAGAGAGAAGGTCATGATAAAATACTGGTGTAGCCATTGTAGGAGTATTGCTTCCAGTTTTGTAAGGGGTGAGATGGCCTTGGTAAAGTGCTTAAAAGATTTCATAGAATGGCTCTGTAGATGAGGGACTGTGATGAGAGGAAAAGGCTGTAGACTTTTTCTCTCCAAAGAAGAAACGTTTGAGACAGAACCAATCGTAAAAGGTTTAGTTTAGTTTATTGTCAAGTGTTTCAGTTTCAGTTTAGTTTAATATTATGTGCAACGAGGTACAGTGAATAGCTTTTGTTGCGTGCTATCCAGTCAGTGGAAAGACTATATATAATTACAATCGAGCCATTTACATGATAAATGTTGCTGTAGGAGTAGAGATTTAAGACTGTGGAGCGATTGTAATATGTGGCTGTAGTTCTGTTTCTGTGGCTAGCATGTAAATAGTCCCCAGGATTGGGCACCATCTTGGAAGCACTGACGTTCAGTTAAAGGCTCTTTGGTGCAATTGAACCATCCACAGTGTACAGATACAGGATGAAGAGAATAACGTTTAGTTCAAGGTAAAGCCCAGTAAAGTCCAATTAAAGATAGTCCGAGGGTCTCCAATGACAATAGACAATAGGTGCAGGAGTAGGCCATTCGGCCCTTCGAGCCAGCACCGCCATTCAATGTGATCATGGCTGATCATCCACAATCAGTAAACCGGTCCTGCCTTCTCCACATATCCCTTGACTCCGCTATCTGTAAGAGCTCTATCTCTCTCTTGAAAGCATCCAGAGAACCGGCCTCCACCACCCTCTGAGGCAGAGAATTCCACACTCACAACTCTCCGTGTGAAAAAGTATTTCCTCATCTCCGTTCTAAATGGCTTAATGAGGCAGATGGTCATAAGGTCATGTGATAGGAGCACAATTAGGCCATTTGGCCCATCATCTACTCTGCCATTGAATCATGGCTGATCTACCTCTCCCTCCTAACCCCATTCTCCTGCCTTCTCCATATAACCCCTGACACCTATATTAATCAAGAATCTATCTATTTCTGCCTTAAAAATATCCATTGACTTGGCTACCACAGCCTGTTGTGGCAAAGAATTCTGCAGATTCACTACCCTATGACTAAAGAAGTTCCTCGTCACCTTCTTCCCAAAGGAAGTCCTTTAATCCTGAGACTGTGACCTCTAGTGCTAGACTCTCCCATTAGTGGAAACATCCTCTCCACATCCACTCTATCGAAGCCTTTCACTATTCAGATGGTATATCAGGACTGCTCAACATGCTGGGAATCTGAAATAAATATAGGAAAAACTGGAAATATTCAGCAGGTCAGTTCTGATGGAAGGTCATCAGCCTTCATAGAATCAAACTCCATTTAGCTCTGAAATGTTGGAGAGAAATGAATTTAAATGTTCAATATGATGATGGATAAATGGAAACAGTCACACAGATAGTCACACGCTGCTGCCTTTGTTGAGTCACAAATTTGTAAACTTCCCAGCCTCTGCTCACTGTTCAAACTAAGCTAAATCCATGTAATATCAATCCTGACCTCAGAAGCTGTCTGTGTAGATAATGTTTGCACATTCTCAATGTGAGCTCATTGGTTTCCTCTGTGTGCTCTGGTTACCACTACCATTGCAAAGATATACTAGATAGTTAATTGGACACAATAAATTACCACTAGTGTGGGTGGGTGGCAGGAGAATCAGAAGGGAATGTTCACGAGCATTTCAGAGAGAATTGATTGTAATGAAATAAGTGGGGGCATGGACTGCTCTGAGAGTTGGCATCGATTGAATGGAATCCTGTGATTTTAGTGATATTAAAAAAGATGTAATGAGTCAGTCAGCTATATTTCTGCACATTTTCAATTCGCTCAATAATCTTTTTACTTTTAGCATTCCTAAAGGGTCTGAGAACATACCTTAGCAATAAGCAGCCCATTTTACAACAGAATAAATATTATGACTGTGCACACTCAGAATCTACAGAGGGTCAGAAAATAAAAGATATATCAAACCAGCAAATCACCCTTCTCTCTCGCTGTTCCCACATCGTGTACATTTCACAGAGCCTACGTTCACCCAAGGGATACTGAGATATTACATTTAGGGCGGCACAGTGGCACCACGGGTACCACTTCTGACTCACAGTACAAGAGATCTGGGTTCAATCCTGACCCCGGATGCTGTCTGTGTGAAGTTTTCATGTTATCGTTCTCCCTGTGACCACATGGTTTCCTCCGGGTACTAGTTTCCTCCCACATCCGAAACGACATAAGGAATTGTAGGCTAATTGGCTTCTGTGAAATCAATCCCTCTAATGTGTAGGGAATGGATGAAAAACTGGGATAACATAGAACTACTATGAATAGGTGATCGATGGTTGGCATGGATGCGGTGGGCAGAAGTGATTGTTTCCATGCTACTTCTTCTTTTGTGTCCATCTTCCATGTTTCAAATGTTGACATCGCTGTCATCATCCGTCCTGAAAAGGATGCAGGCTTCCAGCGACAATCAGTGGGAACCATCACTTGTTGCAATAGATGATGGTGGTTGCAGAATTAGCTCAGGATACTTCTAGTTTCCAACCTCCCGACGTGGACGCTTCTGCTTTGGAGCCGTTTCCATGCCGTATCTCCAAATTAAATTAGATTTTTGTTCAATGTCTTGAAATTAGGAGAATGAACTGTCTCTATTGTGTATCGGCACAAAGTGCTGGAGTAACTCAGCGGGTTAGGCAGCATCTCTGGAGAAAAAGGATGCATGACCTTTCAGGTCCGGACCCTTCTCCAGAATCAGAAGAAGGATCCTGATCTGAAAAGTCTCCCATCCTTTTTCTCCAGAGATGCTGCCTGACCACCTGAGTTACTCTAGTACTTTGTGTCTATCTTCAGTATAAACCAGCATCTGTGGTTCCTTTCAACACATTTTGCCTCTACTGTATGTCCTCCATCCCAGAGAATGTAGGCGCAGTCAACCATTCTTCATGCAGTAATTACCATAAGGCATGAAAAGTCAACTGGCTGCTGCATGCAGTATGGAATGTTATAATTCTAAGACTTTCTTCCAGTAGCAAACAATAGTAAATTAGAAGGCATCAAACACAGCAGACTGGGTTTAAACAGTTAAGCTGTAGGCTAATGGCATCTTCAAATGATGCTGCTTTTTCTCTTGAAAATGCATTTTCCTAAGGATTAAAATTAAAAAGTTATTTACTAAAGTCCTTTGAGGCCTTAAGGACAGAGATATAATCAATGTGCAATATACTGTAATTAATGAGGAAGAGGTTGCCATCACTATGGTAGCAAATCCTACATAATTTGCGATTGGTACCTGAGGGGCACTATTGCACTTCAGAAAGTGGTACTTTCTTTGGAAGCAAAAGATTTGTTATGGTTTTATTACTTGACAAACTTATGCCCCTCACATTGATTTTATTTTGAGAATGGCAATTCAGCACTTTTGAACTTGAACATGATAAATTTATGTCGGCTTGGATCTGAGGAAAGGTCTAAAATAATACTGGTACACATCACATCAGAAAGAAATTCATCCTGCCGTCAAATTATTAAACTGGTGGTGTCACTTTAGCACAGTAATTATTCCCATCAGATAGCAGAGAGCTGCGACAAGCATCACACATTGACAGTCATGTCCTGCCCTCTGTCAATAATTTAATCGGGATTTCAATGTATCAACAGTGAACAATAGCTAAAGCTGTAACTTAGCTGCAAGTTGTTTGCAGTCCCTCCACTGTTTCACTGGCTCTGGCACCTGTGCTGCATGCCAATGACGTGCTTGAAGAGCTGGATTTTCTCAGTTGAATTATCATCAATCAACAACAGGGATAATGCTTCAACATTTGACTGGCCCCGTGCATCTTATTTTCTCTCCGCCATAACTGACCAGATGGTGCACCCTCTAAAGACTGACAGAGAAGGTTTTTCTTACATATTTCTGCACTTGATGACTTTTCAAACATATATTTAAAATCGTTCACAATTTAATTGCAAAATCCCAAGGGTAAATGAGTTGGAATGGTAACTAAAACTAAGGCCATAAATTCACCTTATGGTCAAACATTTATGTTATGGCATCCAAAGTAAATACACGTGTGTGGTGTGGGTTTTGCCAACCATTTATTGGTGAAGAAATTGGTTCATTATGCCCATAGGAAGTGCAGGCTGGTCACAAGGTCAAATAGCTTGCAATTCTGATTTAATGCCTTCATTGTCCTTTTTAAGATCCAATAGATTCAACTGGCATTGAAAAGGAAGCAGGACTTTCTGTTAGAATGATGTAAAGAGAGGTTTGTCTACTTGAAGGATACTATTATTAAAACAATTCTACGGGTGCGGTCTTTCACAGAGGTTCTTCAAAGTTATGAACATTTACAAAGAGCGGCATAACGAGTGCTCATCTGCAGTACACGAGCTTCAAGGTTCAGGATAGAATCTCTCCAGAAACATGAGTGCAGTGGAATACATCATGAATGGGAGATCGAGTGGAGAGGTTGCACAGTAAGACAGAAATCTAATAGGGGATGAGGAGGAAGATGACGAGAAAATTCTCAGCTGGAGATACCATATGTACAGGTTTCTGAACAAACCTGAAGATGGGCCCTGACACCAAACCTCATCTGTCTACTCTGTCCCCACATGCTACCAGATCCGCTGAGTTCCTCCAGCATTTTGTGCTTGCTCAAGATTCTAGCATCTGCAATTTTTTGTGTCTCTGTGTTAAATGATTTATTCTCCTGTGGAAATGTCAGCAAATAAAAGTGTGCAAGATCTCTGTTATTCATTAAAATCTCCAAACAAAGTGGCAACTTTGAAGAATCGCATTGCCAGGTCACATTGGCCATGGGGCTTTTTTTTCCATGAAGGCAGCAACAACAACTTGCAGGTCATAATCAATTACTGCTTATGCAAGTTCAGCACAAGGCCACGTGCAAGTTGGCTGCTGAAAAAAATAATAATGCCCTTGAGGCTATACCAGTACATATTCCACAATGGCCTCAATGTATAAACAAAAACCATGAACGTAAATTCCAAAAGCAATTACCGAATGAAATAATAGCATAATATATAAAGATGTTAATTTATCAAACTTAATTTTCTTATTTCTGTCTTTAGCATGCCTTTTTTGATGCTCCTAACACATTTGAATCCTAGTAGTTGTCATTTGGCTGGTATTGGGCTAGAGAACTTTTGGTCGAGATTGTAGGTATTCAAGGAAGCCAACCAAGCAATTCTAAATCTGGAATATGCAGGTTCTGGCTATATCATTTGAAAATGACCTGCACTGACTGCATGACAGGCAACAAGGAAGGCATAGTTTGTAAATTCATATGTTCTAGGAGCAGAATTAGGCTATTCGTCCAATTAAGTATACTCCATCATTCAATCATGGCTGATCCATCTTTCCACCTCAACCCACTTCTCATGCCTTCACCCCATAACCTCTGATATCCTTACTAATCAAGAATCTGTCAATCTCCACCTTAGAAATATCCATTGACGTGTCCAGCTGTCTCTGCCATTGGATCCCACAGATTCACCAGCCTCACACTAAAGAAATCCCTCCTTATCTCCTTTCTAAAGGCACATCCTTTTATTCTGAGACAATGGCCTCTGGTCCTAGACTCTCCCACTAGTGGAAACATTCTCTCCTCATTCACTCTATCCAGGCCTTTCACTATTTGGTAGTTGCTGTGCTGGGATCCTGAATCCAGTTGCCCTACAACAGGACAATGGAGTTTTGTTCTTCAGAACTACTGTCATGCTACTGGGGGGGGGATCTCCACCTCTCAGATTGCTGTGCTGCTGTGTGCTGCTGCTGGTGGTCGCACCCTGAATTTCCACTGGCACACCCTGAATGTGGATGGCTTCTGCTTGTGCTGAGATATGGGCCATGAGACGCTGTATTATAGCCACCCCCTCAAATGGAAACATAGCTGTCCACCCATTCCATGCTGATCTATCTAGTCTTTATACACTTCCATCCAATATCAGGAAGGTCATAGGGCCCTTCACTGCTTTGTGGAACAAAGTTCCAACCTATTCCCCTCCACTAACATTCTCATCCATCTGGCAGAACACGTTCACACCTTGAACCTCTCTTCCACGCTGATAAGAATAACCTTCAACCTCTCTGTAGCCATCCAGAAGGTTCTGTGCTGGATTCCACTAACATCCTTGATGTGCATTAAGGCTAGCCAATGTAAGTTTGGTTAGACCGCATTTTGAGTACTGCATGTGTTCTGGTCACCCCTCCATTGCAAGGAAGGATGTGGAGACTATGCAGGTGGTTTACAGAACACTGCACGGATTAGGGATATTAGCTACAAGGAAATGTTGGACAAACTTGGATTGTTTTCTCTGGAATGTCAGAGTTTGAGGGGAGACATGGTACAAATATAACACAATATGAGGGGCATAGATACGGTAGAACCATTATCACAGGGTAGAAATTTCAAAGAAGAGAGGGCATAGTTTTAAGGTGAAAGGTGCATCTTTCATTTTTCTTTCCTCTGTCCCCTGGCTTCCATCTTTCCACCTTTCCTGGTTCTGCAGATGCAATAATAGCGTTTAAGAGCCTTTTGAACAATCACATGGAATTGCAAGGAAAGGAGGGATACAATACAATACAATACAATACAATACAATTCAATTTATTGTCATTTGGACCCCTTGAGGTCCAAACGAAATGCCGTTTCTGCAGCCATACATTACAAACAAATAGACCCAAGACACAACATAATTTACATAAACATCCATCACATTGCTGTGATGGAAGGCCAAAAAAACTTCTCTCTCCACTGCACTCTCCCCCCCGATGTCAGAGTCAAAGTCAAAGTCAAAGCCCCCGGCGGGCGATGGCGATTGTCCCGTGGCCATTAAAGCCGCACACCGGGTTCTTGGTGTTAGAGCCCCCGGCGTGCGCTCGCAGAGACCCGCCGCCGTTCCAAGCCGCGCGGGGCGGTGCTGTAAGGCCCCGCTCCAGGTGCTCTTCAACCCCGCAACTCGGGCGGGAGAAGTCGCCGCTGCGGAAGCCCCGAAAAGCGGTCTCCCTCCAGGGACCCGCGGGCTCCCGGTGCCGCCCGCCAAACCCGCAGTTGCAGCCACCGAATCTCCGGGGGTCGGGTCGCAGCAGCGTCCACCACAGCTCCACCCGCTCTGGACTCGGCCAGCTCCGCGACGGTGAGGTGAGTAGTCGGCACCACAGCCCCCGGTCTTCCTGTTGGAGGCCGCTCCTCGTTGCAGCCCCAACGACAACGGAGACCCGACAAAGAAAAGGTCGGGACTCCCATGCAGGGAGAGATTTAAAAGTTACCCCCAACCCCCCACACCACCCCCACCCCCCCACACACATACCCCAACAAAAAATAACAAAAACTACATAAAAACATAGACATAAAATAATAAAAACGCAGACGGACTGCAGAGGCCGCTGCTGACGAGAGTCGCGCCGCCTACCGGATATGGATATATACAGGCAGATGAGATCAATTTAACTTGGTATTGTGGGCTGAAAAACCTGTTCCTGTGCTTGTTCTGTTCTGTTCTATGTTCTAATATTTCCTTCAGTAAAGGATTGCTTTTTATAAGCATAAAGAGTGTCATGAAGGTGAATGCCAACTTGGCATGCTGTTCACCTAAAGGGATTGGCTTGGAAGTTGCAACAGATGTGCTTTAGACAACAGTTGGTGAGATGAGGGGATACTTGAGCTTTGTTTAGTAGACAAAAGGTGCCGATACACATATAATTTCTTGGTGCATGTCTATGACGGATCATCATCCAATAAACTGCATAAGCTCTTTAAGGACCCGGTTTAATTAATACATTTTATGTTTTTAAACTTTTGAAATCTTTTTGTAGTATTAAAGGGGTGACACAGTGGTAGAGTTGCTGCCTTACAGCACCAGGCAACCAAGTTTGATCCTGACTATGGGTGCTGTCTGTACAGAATTTATACATCCTCCCTGTGACCTTGTGCATTTTCTCTGGGTGCTTCAGTTTCCTCCCATCCTCCAAAGACACGCAGGTTTGTAGGTTAATTGGCTTCTGTAAAATTGTAAACGGTCGCTAATGTGTAGGATAGTGTTAGTGCACGGGGTTATTGCTGGACGACACGTATTCGGTGGGCCGAAGGGCTTGTTTCCCCGTTGTATCTCTAAATCGAGTCCGTGTCGTCCAGCAATACCCCCGTGCACTAACACTATCCTACACATTAGCGACCGTTTACAAAACCAAGGAGATTGTCGTCGATTTCAGGAGGAAAATTCAGCCCAGTCACACTCCACTTTGCATCAACAACTCAGCAGTGGAGCAGGTGAAAAGCATCAAGTTCCTGGGGGTGCATATAACGGACACCTTAAACTGGTCCACAAACATTACATCTCTGGCAAAACGGGCACAGCAGCGGTTGTACTTCCTCCGCAGGTTGAGAAGTTTACACCTCCACCCTCCCATCCTCGCCACTTTCTACAGAAGCACAATTGAGTCGGTCATGACCAGCTGCATCTCTACGTGGTGCGGCAGCTGTACAGCTGCGGACTGGAAGTGCCTTCAGAGAGTGGTGAGGACAGCGGGAAAAATCATTGGGACTTCTCTTCCTTCCATCATGGACATGGGGTACAAGCGCTGTCTGATTAGAGCTAAGGGCATTACCAGAGCCCCCACACACCCACAATTTGGACTGTTTATACTGCTTAACTCTGGGAGGAGGTACCGCAGCATGAAGAGTGGGACAACCAGGTTCTGCAACAGCTTCATCCCCCAGGCCATAAGATTACTGAACAATCAACAAAACCGAGGCTAGAACTTTTTAATTATTGACACTTTTTAAAAAACATTTTATATATATTTTATTTTACAGAACCATGCACATGAGGCATTTTTATGGACACACCTAGCACTTTTACTATTACCTGATTTGGAGAGTCAAATGCAACGAAATTTCGTTCAAGGTGCACTGTGTCTAGGTGTATATCTGAATGACAATAAAGTTTTCATTCATTCATTCATTCATTCATATCTGATGTCTAAAATTTCGAAGATCTAGTTTCTATATTTCTTGAGGTGCTGGTACACCGTGACAGTCATTAAAACCATTCACTGGCCTCGGGTACCCATATTCAGTCTTGAAAAAATATAATTTTACATTTTTGTGGGTCAAGTCACATGCTTCAAAATTACTGGCAAATTAAATTTCTATAAATCAAATGAGTCAAAGCTATTGCTGCCATAGGTTTACTGGAATAAATAGGAAGTCACCCAGACATCTTTTAAAAAGTTATTTATCACCATAGCCTGCAAATTGAAGCACTGTTTCAACTGCTGCTCACATTCTCTGAAAGAAAACCAGACACCAAGAAGCCTTATGTTCCATGCCCAATTTTCAGGATTTTATCCAGAACTAGACCAAGTGCAGACCCGTTGGGTCTGTTCCCCCAACGTGCGGTTGTGGGGGGTGGGAAAGGCGGCATGCAGCGTCACACACACTAACTATCCCCCCCCCCCCCCCCCCCCCGCACTCACGCTAATTACCCCCCTTGATATTATATTAATATTATTAATTTTCTCCTTTTACCCCATAACCACCCTATCTACTGACGCATAGCCCCCAACTTGCAGTCACATCTAGAGGGGGGGGGGAGGTTAGAGAGTGAGGGCAGAGAGAGAAGGGGCAGAGACACAGAGAGAGACTGAGAGAGGGGCAAGAGGGATAGGGGGTGGAGAGGAGGAGAAGAGGGAGGGTGGGTGAGGGGGAAAGGTGGGGGAGGAGGGGAGGAGAGAGAGGGTGAGAGTGAGGGAGAGAGAGAGGGTGTGCTGAGAGGGGGATGAGGGGGAGGGGTGGGGAGCAGGGAGGGGGAGGGAGGGGGAGGGAAGAGGGGAGGAGGTTTAGGGGAGGGGGGTGGGGGAGGGGAGGAGGGGAGAGAGAGGGGGGGAGAGGGGGGGGGGAGAGAGGGGGGGAGAGAGGGGGGAGAGAGAGGGGGGTGAGGTGAGGGGAGGGGGAGAGGTGGGGAGTAGGGCGGGTGGAGGGAAGGGGATAGGGGTGTGTGGAGGGGAGGGAGGTTTAGGGGAGGGACGGTGGGGGAGGGGATGGAGGGGAGGAGAGGGAGAAAAAGAGCGGAGAGAGAGGAGATGAGAGGGGGAGGAGAGGGGGGAGGAGAGGGGGAGGAGAGGGGGGAGGAGAGGGGGGAGGAGAGGGGGGAGGAGAGGGGGGGAGGAGAGGGGGAGAGGGGGCGAGGGGAGAGGGGGGGAGGGGAGGGGGGAGAGGAGAGGGGGGAGAGAGAAGGGGGGGGCGAGGAGAGGGGGGGGAGGAGAAGAGAGGGGGGGAGAGGAGGGGGGAGCAGGGGAGAGGAGGGGGAGGGGGGAAGAGGAGAGGGGGGTGATGGGGAGAGGGGGGCTGGGGAGAGGGGGGGATGGGGAGAGAGGTGGGGAGAGGAGGGGAGAGAGAGAGAGAAAGGGAGAGAGACAGGGGAGAGAGAGACAGGGGGAGAGAGAGACAGGGGGGAGAGAGAGCGAAAGAGAGAGGGATAGGGAGAGAGAGAAGTGGGGAGAGAGAGGAGGGCAGAGAGAGAGAGGGTGCCTTTTTACCCAAACCCCCCAAACAACCATTTGCAGGCAGTGCTTTTTTCCCCTCAAACTAACCATATTTTCATTTTCAAACCACATTATGGGTACTCACAGCTGTGGAGACATTTGTTCAGCGTCATTCAGAGCTCTGATTGAGGCACACCACTTGCAGAGACTGATTGAGGCGCACCACTTGCAGAGATTGATTGAGGCACACCACTTCCTGGTTTTATAGTCCCTCCCCCTCCCTCCAGCGGGGGCAGCAGAGAGAATGGGGAATTTTGTAAAAACATTAATATCTCTGTCACTTTTCTTCAACGGGAAAAATCCTCGGCTCACATACGGCGGAGGGGGGCTCTGAGCGAGGTGGCTAAAAATGACGGCCATAGGTGGTGGCGTTCTCTCGGAAATCGCAGCACAGAAGGCCAAAACTGGTCAAGAACAGACTTTTAGTAATATAGATGAATACCATATCTATTGTTCTCTTCGCCATAATTCTTGATTGTCCTCTTCCTGCATTATGCCTTTCAATCTGCTGATAGACAGGTACTGTCTGCCAGGCAGCACAACTATTAATTCAGTTTGGAACTGATTGTGCACCTGAACAATGAATGGGATCAATTTCCACAAATCCACAAATCTCTCAGCATCTGACACAGGCTACAAAAAAGCAATTTGTCTCCTTGTGTCATTCCTCATTAAGCTGCGTTAACACTATCCAATTCAATTAACACTATACCCTCCCAGGTGCTGACCAACTGCACAAAAGCACTATTGTGTGTTTCCAAATATCAGCCAAGAATATTAGACCTGGCATTCGAAAAGGGACTCAGCAGAATGCGGGGAAATGAAATTGTCAAGCTACATACAGCTCTGAACCCTTTGATAAGGTGTAGATACAAGAAATTGAAAAGGCAGGCACTGCACATGACTTGATAAAGTAACTGGGTCAGGTTTCTTCAGGCAATTTAATTTTAAGTGTTCCTAAAGGAGATGTAGTTTTGATTTTGTTAACCACTTGCTCACAGTTATGTCAAATAGAATAATAGACTGCTTGCAATTATATCAGTTTATGTGGGAAAAAAGAAGAATACATTTGGGCCTTCGGAATATCAGGCAAAGAATGTGAATATAAGCACACTACACGAATGGTGGACGCAGAATTTGTGGAGCAAATGGGTACCAACCATGATCAAAATGAGAGAATAATGAGAGAATATTTCCAGATAAATTACTATCCAAAGTAAACTTCCATTTTGAATTATCAACGCTATGTTGATTAATAACTTTAAAAACATGCCTGGATTTGTTTCATTAAATGATTCAGATTTATAAGTATAAAGTCACACAAAGTGCAAGACGCCATTCAGTACACGATAGGTTCTGGGACACCGAGTCCATGGAGGTGTCAAACTAGAGAAGGAAGCCTATGCGGGTTGCTGGAATATCTAGTTATTCTGAAGCCTAGTATCAACTAAATTATTTTTCACTACATCAATGTGTTGTAATAGCCATTGTATTCCACATCATAGCAAACAATTTTGTGCTAAATTGTGCCAAATTAGAAACAGGGAACCAGTGTCCAGAAGTCACTAGGATGGGATTTCCTACATGTCGACCAGTGGATAATTAGGCAAAATGAATAACTTTTTTTTTTTCAGCACTAACAATTAATCTTATCATAATCTACCTACAGTTTCCCTCATCTAGGACATGATCAAACTTTACATAAACAAGAAAATATCTTGGCTATCATCTTTGCATAGAATAGATATTTAACTCTGAAATATTTATTTGAGAGACTGTAGAAGTAAGATGTTCTTGTGTGGACAAATGTTGAATCACACATCTAAAAGAGCAGCGATGGAGAATTTGGCTGCCACTCAGAAAGATTCATTAGTTAATTAGTTCATAAGTTATAGGAGCAGAATTAGCCTCTTGGCCCATCAAGGTCTACTCCGTCATTCAATCATGCTGATCTATCTTTCCTTCTCAATCCCATTCTCCTGCCTTCTCCCCATAACCCCTGACACCCATACTTCAACTCCACCTTTAAAATACCCATTGACTTGGCATCCACAGCCTTCAGTGGCAATGAATTCCACAGATTCACCACCCTCTGACTAAAGAAATTCCTCCTCATCTCCTTTCTAAACGTCTGTCTTTTTATTCTGAGGCTATTGCCTCTGGTCCTAGACTCTCCCACTAGTGGAAATATCCTCTCCACTCTATCCAGGCCTTTCACCGTTATAACAAGATGCATTAACTAGTCACAGGTCAACAAAACGTTTTACTCCCAGGCTCACCACCAGGAATGTTAACAACACAAGGCCTTTGATTCTCACACTCGACATGTGATAGAGTGTGTCAAGAAAATCAGGTCTAGTCAGGGGCAAAGACCAGGTCAATACATCTTTGAGGATCATAAAGTGGCACAGGGCTGGGTCAATTCAGGCAACAGATCAGTGTGTGGCAGGTGAAGGTCATGAGACCTAGAGAAATGAAGATGCTGCCATCATAGAATGACAAGAGAGCATAGGGTTTCCCAAGGAATTAGGAATGGAACTGAGCATCATCAGCAAGTAATCCTTGTTAATAGACCAGAGCTTCTGATGGGAAGAAATTTGTTGATGAATTAAATAAAGCTGCATTGGCCAAGACACAAAATGCTGGAGTAACTCAGCATGTCAGACAGCATCTCTGGAGAAAAGGAATAGGCAATGTTTCGGGTCGAGATTAAACTCCTGCAATAATATCCAGGGGGTGAGATGGCAGCTTCATTTACAACCATCCCATTATGCTGGAAGACCAGCAAGTTTCAAACAAACCAAAGTTCCTCTTTCACCAAGCTGATGATTGTCCAGCAACACTTTAATGTTTGTCGCAGAATCCGTCTGGTAGGTACATTTCTACAGAAATTAGTTTAAATGGTTAAAAGGTAACATTACTCCATCTATTCTATTTCTGAAGAGGGCCCCGGCCAGAAACGTCACCTGCCAGTGTCCTCCAATGATGCTGCCTGACCCGCTGAGTTACTCCAGCACTTTGTATCCATCCTTGATAAACCAGCATCTGGTTCCTTGTTTCTACTATTCTATTTAGTGCTTATCATCTCCCGCCCAAGTCATAGCAGAATATGAGGACCATAGTGCCTGTATTTTCTGGCAGCTTACTAGCTTTTTTTTCTCCTCCTTAACCTGGTTATTGTAAAGAAATATATCCCCGGTGTATGCTGTATCTCTTAGCTCCCTCTCCCTCCACTGGTTAATTATTTCTTCTCCTGACAGATTAGATGCCATCAACATGCCTTCAGCACTCTCTCCTCGATAACGGAATCAAGGGATATGGGGAGAATGTAGGAATGGGGTACTGATTTTGGATGATCAGCCATGATCATATTGAATGGCGGTGCTGACTTGAAGGGCCGAATGGCCTACTCCTGCACCTATTTTCTATATTTCTATGATAACAAGTTCTGCCATTTATTTCTTCCTGGTCTCCACCCTACCACACTTATTCATTTTGCTCAATCCATCCTTTCCCTTCTCTGCCGTTTTAATCACATCCAATTATTCTCAATACCGAAGTTATTGATCTGAAATATTAACAGTTTCTCCCTCCACAGACATTTCCTTTCATGCTGAGTATTTCTATCATTTTATTTGTTATATTACAGATTTCTAGCTGCAGGTTACTTTTATTTTGCTTTTCAATTACAGTTGTATTTAATACATTGGTTGATATCATACAAATATTTGTTAACTACATTTATTTCTGGAGATATTGGACAAGCTTCATTAATCCCATTTCAAATTCTCTGACTGCAATAACTAGGGTTTTGCATTACTACTGTCTTATCTGTATTATTTTTTGTAATCAGGTAGCTATGATGACAGATTGAGCTTTTATGCTTGCTGGAGCTCTTCCTTCTGGTAATAATGCAACAAAGGATGCTGCAGCGTGAGGCAGAGAAACATTTAAGCAATGGTAGAGCTAGCTAGTTGAATACTAATAAGTATTCTCTTGCTATGTTAAAACTTATTTGGTCTGCAAACTCATGAGCAAACCAATATATAATAATCTTCAAATCATGCAAAGCCCCAATGATTTGTGCTCTTTCGTTTATGGCAAATTCACTATTTCAGTTTCCATCAGGAAGATTTTACTTTCTGCTTCAATCCATTAAGTGAAATGGCACATAGAACAGTACAGCACAGGAACAGGCCCGCCAGGTGTCAGGTTTATCTAATCTCTTCTGCCTGTACGTCATCCATAATCATCCAATCTCTAAATATCCATATTCCTATCTAAAAGCCTCATATCTGCCTCGACCACCACCCCTGGCAGCACGTTCCAGGCACCCACCACTCTCTGTGTAAACAAAAACATGCCCCACACATCTCAGTTAAACTTTGTTCCTCCCATGCCTCTAGTCTTTGACATTTCCATCCTGGGAAAAAGCTTCTGACTGTCTACCCTATCTATGCCTCTCAGAATCAGATCTATTCTGATAGACCTCTTCTGTACCCTTTCCAAAACCTCAGCACCTTTCCTGGAATGGGGCAACCATGGGGCTCCAAATGCAGTCTAAATAAATTCTTACAAAGCTGCAACATGTCTCTTATACTCAATGCCTCCACCGATGAAGGCAAGCATACCATCTGCCTTCTTTCCTACTCTCTACTTGTGTTGCCACTTTCAAGGCGCTATTGACTTGAACCGCTTGATCCCTCAGGACTTCAATGCTATTAAGTCTTGCCGTTAACTATATACTTTCCCCTTACATCCGACCTCCGAAAATGCAACATCCCACCTTGCTCTGATTGGTCAAAAAGGCCCACTTCAAAATTTAATCACTACTCTACTCATTCCAACCTGCGCGAGATAACCACTTATGAGGTGTTTGTGCAGTAATCAACCAGAACCAGAACCAGATTAAACTTCATCTGCCATAATCCGCCCATTTCTGCAGCCATCTATATCCCGCTGTACAATTTGATAGTTCTTCAGGAAAGCAACTTTTTCAGATCAAGCAATTACATAACTTGGGGAGGGGGAATTTTAAACTCTCCCACGTTGATGAGCCAGTGAAGGACTGAAGTATTTTCATTAGGAGAAGCCCAACACCTAAACTCAGCAATCACTGGCATCAACAGAGCAGATTAGAGGCCAGCCGACTAACATTTTATTGAGAAGTTAACCCAGTATTTAGATAGCCAAGGCTTGGGAAATCTGACTTCTGAAAGGCAGCAAGAATCGCTGCCTCAACCAGAGTATTTTCCTCACCCCATGCACACACATTAAATCTGCTTCCCACCATTTCAGCAGATCTCCACAATAAGAACACAAACACAAATACTTTGCCACTTTCTGCACCCAATCCGCCTAACAACTCTGCCTATCCCAACTTCCCACAACGTCATCCTGACTCATGCTCTTAAATCCCTGGCTGTAGCTTGATGATAGACAACCAACCTCTCAATCTCACCAGCTGCTGATATGGGAACAATGTCAAAATATTTGCGAGGGTCCTGCTGATAAATTTGTCAAACCTTCTGGGAAACATATACGTCTATTATCTTTCACCATCACCCAACCACAGCTCCAGAGCAAGCAATGTCTCCACTCCCTACATTCTCACAGCTGTTTAAATATCAAGACCATAAAATTCTTGCATGAAGATAAACACAAAAAGCTGGAGTAACTCAGCGAGTCAAACAGCATCTCTGGAGAAAAGAAATAGGTGACGTTTCGTGTCGAGACCCTTCTTCAGGGCCTGAAGAAGGGTCTCGACCCGAAACGTCACCTATTCCTTTTCTCCAGAGATGCTGTCTGACCAGCTGAGTTAATCCAGGTTTTTGTGTCTATCTTTGGTTTAAACCAGCATCTGCAGTTCCTTCCTACACAAATTATTGCATGAAACAACTTTAAGTATCAGTTTTATGCCAGTTCATTTGTCATCTTTAAAAGCTTAATTGTCAATATAATCCAACCAATCTAACCTAAGTACAGGAGGGCCTTACAAATGGATTTGCATTTTTATTTTGTTCATAAACTGATATCGATGTAATAAAGCAAGCCAATTTCAGTAATGCACAACAACGAGACTTAATGATATCATCATTGCTCAGATAGAACTTTGCCACATCACTACAAAAAATACTGAACAAGGAGCAAATCACATCATAAAAATAATTATTCGACTACGACCAGCTCAATTTTGCGTTATGGTGTTTGGAATGTTACTCATAATGCACAATTTAATTCAGAACTACATTTACCTGTGCAAACAATTACAATTGTGTCTAATTATAAGGAAGAACAACCCATTTCAAAAACTCCTCTATTAACACGTACCATGTAATTGAGTTGACATTTTCATCAATTTGTATTAAACGTCTAAACAAAGACAAGCCCTGTTATATTTCAAGTTCTCAAATGAGGCAACCACAGAAATGCTCACAATTTACAGATCTAAAACAATTGATGGAGGAAAAGCTACTGTTGTCGTTCGCGGGCTTTTTAGAGTGTGTTAGTCAGTCAGCGCTCCTCCTAGTAACTGGAGCTATTATTGTTAGTTCAGTCAGACACACAAACTTCACGAGTTTTGTTTCATTTTTATTGAAAATAAAAATCACTTTGCTCAACCAGTCTGGCCTCGCTACACTGTATGTCTGACCGAAACCTCACTATGCTTAATTAATTTTTTCAGAAATACATTGAAGCTATAGAGCTTGAAAAGAAATAGCTAAATAGATTGAAAGCCTATGAAATCACACAACCATCTCGCAAGAAACAAAAAAAAATGTGATTGACATCAGATCCAAAGAATAAGGACTCAATCTGAGCAGATATACAGGTGTTAACAAGTACATATTAAACAACCCAAAGGGTATGAACTCTTTCCTGAGATCATGGCATTCACTAAAAGTGACTGAAAAGTTAACCTTTCCAAAAGAATAACAAATACTGGCTTTTAACTATTAAAACTGTCGTTGGTTTGTTGGTTTGTAACGGGTTCTATTTCGCAAAAAATTGTTTAAGCTGTTTGTGAATTTACTCCTCCACCCTTAGCCATAACGGAGACATTTTTACATATTCCTGTAGAATTTTTCCTCCTCCACATTTTGTTTTGAAAATTAGAACATTTGGTTATTAATTTCCCTGCATTTTTAGTAAAAAACATCAAAAACATTTAAAATCAAGCCGCTGCATGTCACCATGCCAACTCACAGATGTACAATCACAATGGATCTCATTTACATATGCCATCGCAATGGGACAGGTGTGGGAGATTGGAACCTTCACGTGGTCTGGCGTGCACAATCAAATAAGATCAAATAGAGCAAATTGTCCTACCCCACTCCCTCTCCACTCCCCTCCCTCTCCACCCCTCCCTCTCCACCCTCCCCAACTCCCCCCTCCCTCTCCACCTCTACCACTCCTATCCTCCCGCCTCTTCACCCTCCCCTCTCCGCCACCCCTTCCTCTTCTCTCCCCCCTCCACCTCCTCTTTTCCCCTCCTATTCTCTCCCCCCTCCATTTCCCCTCCTCTTCTCTCCCCCCTCCAACTCCCCGTCTTCTCTCCCTCCCCTCTCCTCCCGCCCCCCACATCACCCCGTCCTCTCTCCCCCCCTTCCTCCCCCTCTCCCCTCTACTCTCTCTCCCCTCTACTCTCTCTTACTCCCTCCCTCCCTTCCACCCCCTGCCATTTACCCTCTCCCCTCTCTCTCCCCTTCTCTCTCCCCACATCTCTTTCCCACCGTCTCTATCCCCCCTTTTCTCTCCCCCTCCACTCTCTCCCTCTCATCTCTCTCCCCCTCCAATCTCGCTCCACCCCTCCCCCTCTCCCCCTCCTCTCCCCTCCCCTCTCTCTCCCCTCTCCTCTCTCCTCCCCCCCTTCCCCTTCTCTCTCTCACCCCTCCCCCTCTCCCCCCCTTTCCCCTCCCCTCCCCACCCCTCTCCTCTCCCTTCCCCTCCCCCTCCCCATCCCTCACTGCCTTCCCCCTCTACCACACCCCTTCCCCCTACCCCTGTCTCCCCTTCACCCTCCGCACTCTTCTCCCCTCCACCCATCCTCATCCTCCTCTCTCTACCCCCTCCCCATTTCCTCCCCTCTCCTCCCCTCCCCACTCTTTCCCCACTCTCCACTTTCCCCTCCCTCTCCCCCCTCCTCACCCCTCCCCATCTCCTCCCTCTCTCTCCTCCCCCTCTCTCCTCACCCATCTCTCCTCTCTCCCCAATCTCCCCCATTCCATATTCTCCTCACCCCTCTCTCCTCACCCCTCATCGCCCTCTCCTCACCCCTCTCTCCTCACCCCTCTCCCCATCTCCTCCCTCTCTCCCTCCTTCACTCCCTCCCCCTCCTCCTCCCTCCCCCTCCCTCTCCCCTTCCACCCCCCACCCATCTCTCGCCCTCTCTTCCCCTACCCCTCTCTCCCCTTTCCCCCCTACCCGCTCTCCTCCCACTCCCCAATCTCTAACCCATCTCCACCCTTCCTCCTCCCCCTCTCTCCCTCCCTCTCTCCTCATCCCTCTCCCCATCTCCTCCTCCTTCCTCTATCCCCCCTCTCCCCCCCCCTCCTCTTTCCTCCTCCCTCCCTCTCTCTTCCCCTCTCTCCACCCCTCCCCGCTCTTCCCCCCTCCCCCTCCCCCCTCTCCCTTCCCCCCTCCCACTCCCCCTTCCCTCCTCACTCTCACCTCCTCTCCCTCCCCCTCTCCTCCCCCCCTCCCTCCCTCTCCCCTCTCTCCACCCCACCCATCTCCCCTCCTCCACCCTCCCTCTCCCCTCCAACCCCCCTCTACCCCTCACCAACCCCCCTCTACCCCCCTCCAACCCCCCTCTCCCCTCCTCCAACCCCCTCTCCCCTCCTCCACTTCCCTCTCCCCTCCTCCACTCCCCTCCCCTCCTCCAAACCCCTCTCCCTCCCCTCTCCCCCCTCCCTTTCAACCCCTCTCTTTCCCCCCATTCCCCCTCTCTCTCTCCTCATCTCTCCCCCTCCTCTCTTCCCCTCCTCTCTCCTCCTCCTCTCTCCTCTCTACTCTCTTGCCCCCTCCTCCCCTCCCCCTCTCTCTCCCCCTCCTCTCTCTCCTCCTCCTCTCCTACCCCCCTCTCACCCCCTACCCCATCCCCCCCCCCTGTGTGTGTGGGGGGTGGGTTAATGTGCGTGTGAAGCCGCAACACCCCCCCCCCTCCCCCCACCACGCGTTGGGGGGCACAGACCCAGCAGGTCTGCACTTAGTCTAGTAATGATTAAAAGTTAAAGATGGCTGACAAATCCTGAAAATACTGTGAAACACCAACAACATTTGGAAATGCGATATAACAATCTTTGAAAACATTTTTTACAAAATCCTTTGAATCTTTTAAGTACAGGGATTTAATCGGCAGATATTGGTGCAAAACAAAGAAGTATTTGGATTTGCAAACAGAATTATTTTAATTAAATCTCACGGCTTTTTGAAAACAAGGTTATGTTGCATTCCTCGACCTTGAGCATTTTGGTTGATCTGAAAAGTTATTCATCATTCCTCACCCCCAGGTTTGAGTCATAGCACATAGTTGTCAATGACCTCGACTCACAAGCTTCTGACACGTCAGATGTCTCTCTGCGGTGCTGACATGATCCCTACAGAGTTATAATGTATCATTTTTAAATTTGATTAAAGTCTGATGGAGTAATCTTAAATTGTACTAAATGCCTAAACAAGCAAGGAGAATTTATTTTCTTAGAAGCGCAAAATCTTATCTGTACCCTTTCCAGCTTGACAACATCTTCACCATTACATGGTGCCCAGAACTGAACACAATACTCTAAATACAGCCTCAGCACGTCTTATACAATGGCAACATGACCTCCCAACTATTATACTCAATACTCTGGCTGATGAAGGCCAATGTGACAAAAGCCCTTTTGACCACCTTATCTACCTGCGACTCCACCTTCAAGGAACCATGCACCTGCATTAAACTTCCCCAACAACCCCGCCTCTATTCACCAGGATATCACCCTCTAGCACCCAAGGTGCAGCTCCTTAGACCCTTTGATCCTGAACTCGATTCCTCCATCCCCCACTTGTGATATCTGACCTCCATGAGATCCTGTCAGAGTCCTCACTCTTCTTCCAAAACCCAGTATCCGACTGTACTCTCCCCTCCCCACCCCACCCCACCCCACCCCACCCCACCCCACCCCACCCTCACATCCACAAGCAACTCCCAATGTTAGAATTCCAGCTGCATCAGCCTGAAGCTCTCCACTAATCGATGAGCTGTACCTACAAATAAAATGGATATTTGCCCATTATGTCTGTATTATTCTACTGCATCCTAAGAAATGCACTAGAATTTCAGGTGCATGGCTTTTGAAGGCACCATCCTGATCTTTTTGGAAGAAAACCAAAAAAATGAACACAGGAAGTTGGTGGAAAAAGTTGCAGCTCCCTTGTGAGTTTGGGAAAGGTAGCGTGACCAAAATTACAAGTAGATTGTAAGAGCCATCCCAATGCTGATTGTCATCTCCTACAGACCTCCATCCCATCCCAGCCTCCACAGAAGTCAAGCTGCCATTTATGTTTTCCTGAGATTAATGAATTTTGGTGCCAGTGTTCCCCCTGAACTTAGGTTTCTTTAAGCAATATAAATCAGGAGTGATGCTCCAGTTCCAACTCTCGTGTTTAGAGGGGATTGAGGTGGTTAAAATTAAGATAATCATCAATGTCCTTGCCTTTGAAGATAATTGGCTCAGAAGTTGTCTATTTTGTTCCAGGGTTTCCTCGTTGATTTTCATTGTCAGAGGATGAGTGTTGTATAGTGGGGACATATGTTAGAGTCATAGAATCACAGAGGATACACTGTGGAAACAGGGCCTTTGGGCCAACTTGCTCACACCAGCCAACATGTCCCAGCTACACTAGTCCCACTTGCCTGTGCTTGGTCCATATCCCTCCAAACCTGTCCTATCCATGAACCTGTCTAACTGTTTCTTAAACAATGGGATAGTCCCAGCCTCAACTACCTCCTCTGGCAGCTTGTTCCATACACCCACCACCCTTTGTGTGAAAAAGACACCTCTCGGATTCCTATTAAATTTTTTCCCTCTTCACCTTGAACCTATGTCCTCTGGGCTTTGGTTCCCCTACTCTGGGCAAGAGACTTTGTGCAAGAGGCTTTGTTCTTTAGATGTTGTGTAGTGCCAATGTTGTTTGACTTTTCTGCTGCCATTCAATTCAATGACAATAAAATAGGCAAATCTGGCCCCATACTATAGACAAACCATGATATAAAAAGGTTTTAGGACTCATGAAACTGTCGAATGGACTTAATTAGGTGTTGGTAGAATTTGATGAACTGTAAGGGCAGCACAGTGGCACATCTGGTAGAGCTGCTGCCTTATGCCACCAGAGACCCAGGTTCAATCCTGACCTTGGCTGCTGTCAGTGTGGAGTTCACACATTCTCCCTGGGCCCATGTGAGTTTCCTCTGGGTTCTCCAGTTTCCTCCTACATCCCAATGATTTCTACATTGTAAATTAATTGACCTCTATAAAAATTGCCCCAACTGTGTAGGGAGAGAATGCAAAAGCTGGCTCGATGGGCCGAATAGCCTACTTCTGCACCTATTGTCTATTGAAAGGTGGATAACATAAAACTAGTATGAACAGGTGATCAATGGTCGAAGGGCCTGTTTCCATGCTGTAGGTTCCATGTCAATCAATCGAGAGGATGGTAGATCCAGCTCCAGATCTCTGAGGATTAGTCAGATAGATAATCAGCTGGCATATATTTGTTGATGGCAGCCGAGTAATGTGTAGCAAGAGGGAAAACAGAACATGCTGAGTGCAGTGTGATTGGAACTAAGGATCTTTGACTACAAAGATGAAAGATAGAATGAGACACAAGAAGGGGCAGATGCTAAAATCTGGACCAAAAAATAAACGGTTGGAGGAATTCAGTGGGTCAGACAGCATCTTTGGCAGATATTTTGGAAAATAGAGGTGAGAAAATTAGAAATTGATGTGATGCTTGCTGAAGAGCAAACACTGCAGATGCTAGAAATTTGAAATAGAAATTAAATGCGCTAGTAATTCACAGTAGGACCATTAATGCATCATTCCTAAAACTGCAACTCAGTTTCCTTCTCGTGGACATTGCCCGGCCTGGTGAAGATCAGGGTTTCAAACAGTAACATCGCCTGTGCATGCATTTCGCTCCACAGATGCTGCCTGACCCGTTGAGTGCCGATAGCAGCTCTCCTTTTATTTCTGTCAGTCAGATGATACAAATTAATGACGTGTTGCTTAAGCTCTGCCTTAGTCTGACTGCATCTTCATTTCTGTGGCATTAATGAAACCCACATTCATAACGGATTAAACATAGCAGGAGTTTCATTCTAAATTAACTGTGCCAAGGCTAATCTAACTGACGTTTGATATTGATACCAACTACCGAATATGGAAGCTGTTAAATAACCCAATTCCAATATTCTCTGCCATTATTTATACTTTACAATGATAAAGAAACATAATGTAAGCTAAAGTTTATCTTAGAGCCTGGGTGACATTCAAAAAACATTTGAGCTTTCTTCTCACAGTACCATCTCCTCTGTATGCCAATTTATTTGAGGTGCAGTCCTGAGCTCACATGCTATGAATTGAGATTTCATCTGGCTTGGTCCTGCACTTTTACTTACTTTCTGCATTTAACGATTTATATCTGTTGTCTAACAATGACATCTATAAATTTCATTTCATTTGCTGCAAAATATTCATAGCATGCAGCACAATATGCAGTGCTGGATTTTCGTCGACATGCCAATTTATATTCCCTGTTAATTTTTACATGGATTGTATGTGCCAGTGAAAACTGGGAATATTATCCCCATGGAGTTTTGACACTATATTTTTGACTTGAAGCTGACAGTCTCACTAATTAAAAAAATAAAAATATCTGTAAACATAACTGATAAAATGAGAAGTAATCTGCATATATTGTTAGATTGCGCCTGTCAGTAAGCAAACTGGCTTTCTGAAAAGATACATATTTCATGATTTGCAATATATTTTGAGCTCTTATGAATAAATGCTGAAATTATTTTGTCTCATTCCTGTCAAATTGCCTATTCCATGATTAGACATTAAAGATTTAATTGCCTACATCTAACAGTAATCTTCTCCAATACATCCCATGAGATACTTTCTTAAATTAATGAGTGTTATTGGAATGTCCTAATTAATTGTTATCAAAAATTTCTGAACTGTTAAATCTGTATTTGGAAGCATCTAATTATATCAAAAACATTTCAAAAAACAACCAAAGCACCAGAATCTGCGTTTGATTTTTCACACAGGGGAAATTCAGATCTGCATGAAATTAAGTTTGGCATTTTATGTGATTTTGTGTTAAATCAAGCCTGAACTATTATCTACTGAGATTTGTATCTATGTGATGGAAGCACAAATAAGGTAGAGTTCAGACAAAGAAACACAGTTATTTGTGACAAAGACTTCAGAGTGAAATATTTGATGTGATAGATTTGGTCGCTTTATTTCTGTATGTACACATGCCAAAAACAATTAGCTATTTCATCACTACAGTTGGTGACTTTTGATAATTTGGATCTCGCCAGGGAAAAGCACAGCCAACTAGTCAGGAAGGAAGAAATGTCCAGGGGGAACAATATATCTCAGCCAAGACAAATAGGGAACCTGGGAATGGATTGTGGAATCTGTCAAAACGTTAATGGTTAGTAATTGAATGCAAAAGAAAGCAAAAATCTGCAGATACTGGAAACCTGAAAGTAAATTAGGAACTTCTGAAAATAGCATATCAGAGAGTATCTGGTGAAAGAGTTAATAGCTTCTGCTTCTATTCGGACACAACAGAAAACTTTTGCAGATGAAATATATGCTCCTACTCATATTTAGTTCCAATTTCAATTGATTAATCTAAATATTGAACAGAGTTTACAATAGATAATCAATTTAAATCACCCACTGTGTGCTACCAACCATGATAGATTCTAACCTTCTTTGGATCAATTATTCTTGTCCAAATCACTTATCCAAGGATCACTCATCCAAGGAATATAACCATTTCACATGCAAGAATGATTTGGGACTGGATCAATTGGTTCATTACCGGACTCAAGTCATCAGAAATTGATAGAATTTTGGATGTTAAAGAAATCAAGGGATTTTGAGACACAAGGAATTGCAGATGCTGAAATCTTGAGTAAACCACAAGGTGCTGGAGTAACTCAAAGGGTCAGACAGCATCTGTGGAGGGAATGGATAGGCGACATTTCGGGTCAGGACGATTCTTCAGACTGAGGATGAGTACAGGAAAGTAACTGAGGTAAAAGATCAACCATGAATGTATTGAATGTCAGAACAGGCACAAGGGGCCAAATGGCCCAACACTGCTTCCATTTCTTATGCTCTTATCAGCTTTTAGGCACTATCTTAGAATTTTATTTCGAAGTCACGTGAGTTACTACGTGAAGAGCCCGCCAGACCGCATGCGTGTCAATACGTCGACGCATGGCGCGGGAATCGGAGCAGTTTCGAACTGCTCCGGCAGGTAAGACAATTAATGTTTTCAGCAACGGGCCGCTGAGGTGCAGCGGGCCTGGAGAAGCTGACGGGCGCAGCCTGTGCAGCTGCTGCCAAATGGGAGCAGGCGGCCAGACTTGGAGAGGCCGCCACGGAGGCTCCGGAAGGAGCTGGCGGGATATAAATAGTGACTGCTGGCATCGGCCGGGACAATGACCCCTGTGGAGTCTCAGCAGGAGCTGGCGGTTTTAAAGATAACGGCTGCTGGCTTCGGCTGGGACAGCGACCGCCATGGAGGCTCAGCAGGAGCTGGCGGATTTTTTAAAATAGCGGCTGCCGGCTCTGCCGGGACAGCGTCTGCTGTGGCAGAATGGGGCTCCACTGGAGCAGGCGGCTGTTCAGAGCATCTGACGGGCAATGCCTGTACAGATTGGAGCTCCGAAAGGGAGTCAGCCAGAGGCCTGAGGAGGCAACACCTGGTTCATGGTTACGTTCTATTTCCTCCCCTAAGAAACTCAATTGAGGCTCCAGAAGGGAGCAAGGACTCGGAGTCACTAGCAGGCGCAACCTGTCTAGTGAGTAAATAAATAAACAAACAAACAAATAAAGAAAGAAAAAATAAATGGATGAATAAATAAATAAAATGCAAAAAGGAAAATGCTCCTAGCTCAGGAGACATTTACAGGCTGCATCAGTCAGATGCCTGTGGGAGTAACACCTGGTTCAGGGTTGCATTATAATATCTCCCGCTCAGAAGAAGGGAAGCAATACCTGGCTCAGGGTTGCGTTATAATATTTCCCGCTCAAAAGAGGGGAGTGTTGGAGATTCTTACATAGGTGACTCCATCTATGTGGATATCGATAAGGAAATCGAATCGCTGAACTAATGGGGATATGCATCATTTTAATCATATGAAGGAGCTACCGACTCTTGTCACATATTTGCCATCCCTTTGGGGATAGGAGATTCAATGGAAGAAGATCTGACTAAAAGTATCCGGGAAATATGCCAGTCTAGATAACTGCCAGATTTTTGGATGTTCCATATGTCAGTTGGAATATCCCAGTGATGATATGTAGGCAAGAATTATGTCAGCAAGTCCAAAAATCGCTCTGAAGTCTTTATGGCCTTTTGCAAGTCATTAGAAGGGTCTCAACACTCGGAAGTGCAGAAAGCTGCATTATCACTTTTCTGTAATACACAGTTGGGGCTATTGCCTTCGCAAGATGTTCTAAGGCATGAGATCATTCCCAAAATGGCTCATTTTTACAGGGCCAGTAATGTGCAGCCTGCATAGTATCTCTTCAGAGAGGACTTATGTAACAAGTTGAAGACTTGCAGGAGGAATCTAAGGCAGCTGCGGGGGTGGAGTACCATTCTATGTGGGTAAAGCTCCAGTATTCCGGCGGGGTTTTCACCCCTGTATACAAGGAGCAGGAACGCCGTTGAAGCTCCGGAAAGGAGCAGTCTGGAGTCACTAGCTGGCCTCGCAAGAACAGCCTGTTGAAGCAGGCTTGCAGTAATGGCAGGCGTGACCTGTCCACTGAGCCGCTGAGGTTCCAGAGGAGTAGCTGGCCAAAGGAGCAGCCTGTCGATCCAGGCTGGGAGAAACTGACAGCGAGATCTGCACAGTCAGCTCCAGCAAAGGCTTCAAAGAAGGCAGAAGGCCGCAGGAGTAGCCTGTCAAGGCAGGTTCGGAGTAATGGCAGGCGTGGCCTGTTCAGTGAGTTCCGCTAGGCTCCGAAGGAGCAGAAGGGGTTGAAGGAGCGGCCTGTCAAACCAGGTTGGGAATAACTGGTAGCGTGGCCTGCACAGTAAAGCTCCAGCAAGGGTCTAAAGAGGCTGTAGGCCTAGGAAGGAGTCTGTCCCATTGGGCTCAGAAATGCTGGCAGGCGTGCCTGGCACAGCAATATCGCTTTTGAGCTCCAGAAGCGAGCTGTTTGGCAAACGTGGGGCTGATGATGTGGTCAGACATGGTCTGCAATGGAACTTCGCTGAAGCTCCAACAAGCAGGTCGACCTGGGCTCAGAGACGCTGGCAGGTAAGGTCTCTTTATTAACCTTCGTTAAACTCCGAAATGTTGCAGTCCGTCGCCCCGGGTTTGGATTTACTGGCAGCATGGGCTGTCTAGTACCTTTCACTGTCTCTGGAGAAGATCAAGTTGATGCAGAGACATTGGCAGGGTGCCTTGCATAGCATCCTCTGTAAGTTCCAAGTAGGAACAGCTTGGCTACCCTGATTCAGGGTAGATCATCTTGGAACTGGCTGGCCATATGGAACATATTGACCAGGGAAGCACTGCCTCAATATCTGTGATTGAGGTTATCAGGCAGCTTAGTGGAGTGAGGTAGTTTGAGGTTTCCCCCAACACATGCTTAATTCTTTCAGCTCAGTTAGTAGTTGCCAGTTCGTTGGAAACATCATTGCCATCCTCTCTGGGATAGGTAGCTACCAGCAGAAAGCCGGTCTGGCATGTAGCATTTTTTATCTGTCCTGCAGGTTCATGTTGTGAATAGAAAATATATATATAATAATCTGTAGGCTCTCAATACCAGTATTCCTGATTGAGTGGCTGGTCGAAGAGAGTGTGTTGCGCAACACTGGCGACTGAGACAGGTGGTTTCATTCAGAGGACTGCGGAGCAATTCCTGGTTCAGGGTTGCATTATGCTATTTTCCACACTGAGGAAGTAGGCTGAGGATTCGTGGTGACTCTGACAGCCAAGAGTTGACAGGGAACTCGTATTCCCACATCAAGTGGATGTTGTGTTTCAGCTCTAGTCATAAAGATCTGATTATATGATATGAGCGAAAAATAAATAAATAAATAGATAAATGCAAGAGAAGCCAAAAATGTCCATTCGTACGGTCTATAGAGGAAACGATGGTTATCCAAGTGGAAACAGAGACGTCTCACAAAGGATGAGTAGTCTGCCCAAGAACAAGAGGGGTATATTTCTGATATTTCTCAAGGTTGCAGAAAAGTGGAGCATGCCAAATCAGGTTAGGATTTGGCTAGTCTGATCATGTGTTTGGTTACCCAGTTTAAGGTGGATAATTGTTTTTCAGCAATTTAGCTGATTCAGAGGATTAGGGCCTCAATCGATTTTGAAGATGCATACTTTGCCATATCTATACACGAGAGGCACAGATATATCTGGTGTTTTTTTATGACAAAGCCAGTGGTGGAAAGTTTAGGCTCTACCTAGGGGTTGTATCAGGCCTCGGCTATTTACAAAGATTCTAAGCTAATGTTGCCCTACTCAGGTCAAAAGGCACTGTGTCATGGAGTTTATAAACGACATGCACAATTTGTAACTGATAAGACTCAGGGGTTTTATCAGTAGATGCCTCTTACGATATTAAGGATGAAGGCAACATGAAATTTAATAGTGCCAATTTTGCCTACTCATTCAGGGTGTCCATGGTAAAGGCGGCTGAAAGAAGCTCCTATTTACTCTAAGTCACGAGTGATGGCTAGTTCAGCCTATTTCTCGTGCAGCTAGCTCCTGCACGATTGTATGGGAAGTTTGTGAAGAAGACATGTGAACTACTTAAACAGAAGTAGCAGAGGTTTGTGTTTCTTTCAGTTTGGGCTTAGAGAGGCGATTATGTTATAGCACAATTGACACTGCTTGTGCTGCTTTGTCATTCTCTATAAGTACCATTAGTGGGACAATAAATGATTGGTTATTCACCCGCTGTTGACTAATGTTATGCAAGGTGTCTTTTATATGACCGCTCTAAAAGCCTAGACTCATAGTAGTGTGCAATGTGTATCAGTAAATTATTATGCAGATATGCATCTACTATATTCCTAATGGGAACAGTATCTTTAAGTTAATTATGCTTTTAGCAACTGATTTCAGCACAAAGAACACAGTCTTTACTCAATCTCTGGCTCGGTCTCTGGGTCATAACTGACATGAGGGTAGCTTGTTATGGGAAATATCTCATAAAGCAAAACAGGCATGGTTGGGTTACAATTTGGAGTTGACAGCATACCCACCAGATCGGAGATTGGGGGTGTTATTATGTATACAGGTACACTGAGCTTGCTCGTACCTGTGAGATGAAGGATAGTTTCTTCATTGTTATTTAATAGTTTTCTCAAGAGATTGCTGTTGGCTCATTAGCAGACAATAGAATGGATATTCCCATTTGATCATCTTCTTGCAACAGCAGGAGACTTACATACTGCACTTTCAGAAGTTCTAAAATTTGGTTTAATATGCCTGGATGATTGCAGATAGAATTCTGAACAGTGTTGCATAAGTTAATGTCTAACTCAAAGCCAATTGGGACTGTGGTCCGATTAAGAGCAATGGTCATGTATGCAAGTTAGCATCATGTTGTTAATAAGCCATGTCTTTCTACCATTTATGGTTTATCTGTTTAAGTGTTTCACACACAGATTGGGTTACTGCATGAAACCGCAGAGCTTTGAAGGCTTCGCGTACTCACTAACGTGACTTCGAAATAAAATAGAAAGATTAAACGAAAACTTACCGTTTGAAGTTTGATCTTTATTTTATGAGAAGTTGAAGTGAGGGATTACGTGCCCTCCACTCCCAACCCTGAATCTCATAAAGATCATTCGGTAACTCAACGGTTATTAATCTTTCCATATTTTAAGTTTGTGCAAGTGGTTTGTGGTTTCATACAGTTGCTCTGAAGATTGACGTGCATGCGGGCTGGCGGGCTCTTCACGTAATCCCTCACTTCAACTTCTCATAAAATAAAGATCAAACTTTAAACGGTAAGTTTTTGTTTAATCTTTCTATTAATGCCACTTTGATAGGGAAAAACGTTGTTTTATTCTTTAACTAAGTTATAGCTTTCCATATCACAGGGCGCAGGGGTAGATTTGCTGCCTTACAGCACCAGAGACCCAGGTTTTCACACAACAAGTGGTGAGGGTCTGGAATGTATACTTTGGGTATTAGTGAAGGCAGAGTAAATCAGATTAATTAAAAAGGAAAAAAATAAAAGGGAGCTCGACTAGTGTCTGAAAGGGAAGAATTTGTGGGGCAGTATGGAGAGAGAAGAGGGGTAGGACTAGATGGATTGCTCTTACATTGTCCCAACAAACAGTCCTGTTTCTCCTGGGTTCTGGGTGTTTCTGGCATTTTCTGCTTTTATTGTTCCTACTGAGAGCCAGTCTGGACACTGCGGACCAAATAACTTCCTTGCATGCTGGAGAAAAGAAACCTTGGAATGAAGCTAAGAAAAATCTAGGGCATTCTGACATTTTTAAAATTCCTTTTTTTAGGTTAACTTGCAACATCAGGTAACTTTCAGAAAACAAATCTCATTATAAGATTTTATAAAAATGTGTAAAAGGAACACAAACCTCCTGCTATGCTTTCTCCCATAGACAGATACCATGAAATTATAATCAAGTCGCTTTCTTTTTGAAGGTATGAATCCATTTACTCTTTTTTTGTGATGCAATGGAACTACTTCCAAATTTCTATCAAACCTCACGGGCAATTTCACAGAAATCCATGAGGATATGAGATGAACCTTCATTCTATTTTTACTACACTCAGAAAGGATGCTTCACTTGTTTTCTTATTCATTCACAGAATGTGTCCATGATTGGCAAACCCCATCCTAATTGCCCTTGAGGAGTTATCGGAGAGCCACCTTCTTGAACCACTGCAAGTTCCATGAAGGCTCTTCCACAGTGCAAGGTATTGCTGATATAATTGAGTGGGTTAAAAGTTAGTATCAGAGGTGTGTTAAGGGGGTAATATAGCCCAGAACCAGTAAGGAGAGCAAATTTCCTTCCCTTAGGTGCTTCAAAGAACTAGCGAATGTTCATAACAATAAGAAGAAGGGTTTCGGCCTGAAACATTGCCTATTTCCTTCGCTCCATAGATGCTGCTGCACCCACTGAGTTTCTCCAGCATTTTTGTGTACCTTCATAACAATAATATAGTTCATGGTAAACTATTGCAGATATTATAAATGTTTTCATTCCAGATTTATTTCATTAACTTAGTTTAGCTTCCTCAGCTGCCTCCAGATCATTGGTTAAGCCCTCTGGATGATAATTTAATAGAATAACTATAGTGTATGGTCCCTTATCCTGGATACTTTCTCATAATAGTGTAGCATAGATTGGAGTTCTGTACAGTGGAAACTTTGTCTCTCTCTTATTAGCTTGAAGAATTGGTAAAGGGCAATATGGCCATTTCATGCTCAGAGAAAGTGTCTAGCAAAGAGTGTATCAGAGGATATTGTAGGCTCACAGCCTCTGACTTTACAATTAGTAAAATTAATTAACATCATACTTGCAAAATTATCTTTCCTCTGAGTGTTTTTACTTACTGGGGGGACAAGAACATGGAATAATCCTTGCTGCTTTCATTCATTCTCTCAAGAAAATACTTGTCTCTTGGATCCTTGTATTCTCCCTGGAAAATGGCACTACCATTATCCATAATGAAAAGAGTTCAGCTCCCTTGACTTATTAATGACTTATCTGTGCCATGTGGTAGATGACCCTATTGCTTTAACAGCAGAACACAGGGAAATAGAAGCGGGGGTAGGCCACCATGATCATCATGCCTGTCCTGCCACTAAATATAATTATGGTTGATCTATCCTGACCTCAACCTCTCTGAGCAATGAACAATAATGTACAATCTTCAACTGGTTTTTGCAGTTCAGCTTGGCCTTAAAGGGTCTGATGAAGAACAGGAATGATTTTGTTGAAGTAACATGGATGTAGCAGGAACAGGAAAGTTCTCTCATCTCCTCACCAATCCAGCAGGTAGCTGATGGCCTGCACTTAACGCCAATGTAAATCACCTGCCCTTAAATCACCGCCAACTTTCTCTCCCCGTTGTCTGCCTGAGTGTGGTCAAAAATGTTAAAGTAATCAACTGTTTATATTTGGCTTACCAAGGAGCTAAGTGGGGACTCTGAGGGGGGTCACCAGTTCATCCATCTCTTAAAAAGTGGCACAGTACCATATCTATTTCGGACCCAGCAGCATGCATTTCTTCCTTCATACATCAGTCCCATCGCACTGACATATCTTGGCATTCGAATAAAGCTTGGTGGTTCACCTTTGCATTCTCTCAAGGACAATGAATTGACATTTTATTTTAAAAAAGGGAAATAAAAAGCTGATGCTGAATGCTGAATTGAAAACATAAATTGCACTAAAGTCCACAGCAAATGCATTATATCTGAAAAAGATTGATCAACCTTCGCTTTCAGAACATCAGTGAATTAATAAATGTTCCCCTATGACATTGGACTGATTAAGAATACCTTCTCGCAGAGATATCCTATCTTTTTCAGTCAGGTGTTAACTGATCTTCCATCATTTTAAGATGTTCCTTCTGACATAAAATGACTCCTTGAACTTAGCTGAAAGAGCACTAAAATAAATGTTGCACAATCTCAAAGAGTAATGATGGATTTTGGGGTGCTCAGTACTTTCAGTGGAAAATGATGAACCTCTCATAAGTTTTATAGAGAAACCTATCGTGCAGTTTGAAAAATAACACATATAAAGTGAATCACTTTAGATCCTGCAGGCCCTTGAGGGAAGATTTCTAGATTTTATAAAGTCTGACAAAAATCTGGCCAGAGATAAATGAAAGTGTACATTGCAGAAAATTGAAGTATTTTTTCCGAAGAAAAACTTCAGGGGGAATGTTTCCTAGGGGAAAAAAATCTGATTTTGATATTTGCAGGTAATGATAATCTTATTACAGACTTAAAACTGTATCAGATACTGCTAGGATTTTCAAGCAATGAAAAGATTTCTTATAAATATCAGTTTCCTGGGAAATATATTGTAAAATGTAAATGATTTCCATCTAGGAAGCTTTGCAAAAAATGTCCAATTTCAGTAATAAAAGAGTGCCAAAAATGGAACAGACCAAATTCAAATTTTGATTAGAAGGTCACAGTGATTCCATTCATGTTTGATCATATTTTTATATCCACCTGCTGCTAGCCAAGAGCATATCAGAGGATATTGTAGTTTCACACCACTTGACAACATAATTAGTAAAATTAATTGACATCAAACTTGAAATATTGTCTTTCCTGTCAGTGTTTCTGTTTACTGGAGAGACATGGAATATCCCTCACGGCTTACTATCATTCGCTCAAAAATCATTTGTCTCTTAGATCCATGTATTCTCCCTGGAAAATGAGACTACTATTATCCATATTGAAAAAAAACTGTTCAGCTCCCTTGACTTATTTATACCTTATATGTGCCATGCAATAGTTGAACCTATTGTCTGAACAGAAGAGAATAAGGGAGGCACAGTGGCGCAGTGGTAGAGTTGCTGCCCAGAGACCCATGTTCGATCCTGATTATGGGTGTTGTCTGTACGTTCTCCCTGTGATCACATGGGTTTTCTCCAGGTGCTTGGGTTCCTCCCACATTCCAAAGACGAACAGGTTGGTACGTTAATTGGCTTCTGTAAATTGTCCCTAGTGTGTAGGATAGTGTTAGTGTACGGGGAGATTGGTGGTCGGCATGGATTTGGTGAGCTGAAGGGCCTGTTTCCACGCTGTATCTCTAAAGTCTAAAGTCTGAAGAACACAAGGACATAGGAACAGAAGAAGGCCACCAGTGTCTTCATGTCTACCCTCTCACTTAATATGGTTATGGTTGATCTATGCTGCCCCAACCTCTCTGAGCAATGAATAATAATGTACAATCTTCAAATGTAACACTTTTTAAAAGATGGACGAACTGTTGACCTCGCTCTTCCCACACATACAAGCTGAATTAAACCATTAGCCATTCACTGCTGCTCCTGGATTAGGTTTTTTTAATTTCTCTGACTGAAAGGTGTTGATGCTCAGAGAGCTGGGTATCCTTTAACACAAATTACCACCATTTAGCTCATTGGTGCATCGAGAAATTCTGAAGGAAAATGGTATGTTGAGATTTATTCCCAGAAAGTTTCAATAGAGAAGATATAACGTCAAAGTGAAATTATGCACAGCACTTGTGAGGTTCAGTATGGAATAATTTATGCAGATCCGGACTTTCTCCCTAAGGAAGGATATGTTTGTCATGATAGGAATTCCACATAGGGCCACCATAAAGATTCCTAAAATGTGGGGAATGTCATTTTAGGACAGATAAATCAAACTGTGTCTATTCTTTTCAGGGTATATTAAAATGAGAGGCAAACTCATTGAAACATCCAAAATTCATATCATGCCCAACAGGATTTCCCTGTCTGAGGTTGAACATAGAACAATGCACCACAGGAACGGGCTCTTCAATCCACTGGGTCCATGCCAAAGATGATGCCATTAAACTAATCTCTGCCTGCAGGTGAACCATATCTCCTCCTATCCCAGCATAACCATATGCCTATCCATGGATAAGAAACAGAACTCTTGGTCTCAAAATGAGGGATCAGCCATTAAAGAGTAAGATAAGAAGAAATTGATTTGCCTGGTTAGTGAATCTTTGGAATTTTCTACCCATCAACATCATGGAACCCCATTTAGTGAGGCTAGAGATATCAACAAATGTTTGGATGTTGAGGGAATCTAGAGATATTGATTAGGTACAGGAAAGTGGCTCTGAAGTTAATAATCAGCCATGGTCTTATTGCATGGCAGAGCAGCCAAAGAAACTAAATGATCTACTCTGTCCACTGTTTTTCTTTCATTCTTAAAGCAGTATGATGTGGATCGACTAAAATCCGAGATGACTGAGCTCCAGGTGATGTATGTAGGAGAAGAGTGTATTATAACTGTGCAGAAATCTCAGAGGCGTGAATGGATGGAACAGTGTACAGAAATGGGAAAAGGAGCAATTTGAAACTATGTATGCAAATTTTGTAATGGAAAAGTTGCTGGACCAGAAGAAAGAAAGGGTCAATAAGCACAACAGTAATGGGGAAATGGATGCAAGCTTGAACATATGCAACAAAGTTTCAGCTCTGTTCAAGTTTACTGAGTATTTTGGAACAGTAATATGTGAGATACTTGTTCTACAACAAAACCACTGCCAAGGGCTGCGCCTTTTCTCATTTAGTTCAGCTTTAATAATTAAATGCTTTTACTATCCATTATTAACGAAACAATCAGTGCATTCCATTTTCTATTTGATTCTGAATGGGAAGTTCAGCTATACTTCAAGCATGTCACAAGGGGCAAGGTTTTTTAACATTTTATTTATGCCTTGCTGTTCAAAATTATTTTCAGAATAAACATGCCATGTCTAAATTAGAGTCAATAACACTTTATCAATTACTGATACTTGGTGTCAGTGATTTATCTGCAAACTGTTTTACATTGGATTACAGAGACAAACAGTCCTTGCTGCTGTTAATGTTGTACTTAAGTCTTATTCTGCCCTTTCTCATCAAAATCTATCATTATAACCTTCCTTTTCATCTTCCCCCAAAGACATGTCCACAATACCCTTAAATGTATCCATTTAAACTTCACTTAAATCACTCCGTGGGACTGAGATCTGCATGCTTACCATTCTTTAGGTAAAGAAATTCTTGCTATCTTACATCGATGGCCTCTTGTTACATTTTCTCTGTATGCATTCCATCTAAACATTTGTTAATTGTGAGGACCTCTGTTATGTCTCCCCTCTATTTTTTGAAATATCATCCTTATAAGTCTTCTCAGCAACATATCCAGTGCCTGCTTATGTTTTTCAATGTGGTAACTAAAACTGTACACAATTCTCATTATTCAGTATACAATAATTGTGGTGATGCTTAACTTTCATACTTTTCAATTCAATTATTTTCCATTTTCAGGGTGGCACAGTGGCATAGCTGGAAGAGACTTTGCCTCACCGTGCCAGCGATGTGGGTTTGATCCGGACCTCGGGTACTGCCTGTGTAGAATTTACACATTCTCCCTTTGACCACATGGGTTTCCTCCAGATATTCCGATTTCCTCCCACATCCCAGATGTGATTTCACGCTGTATCTCTATACTATACTATACTATACTATACTATACTATACTATACTATACTATACTATACTATACTATACTATACTATACTATACTATACTAAACTAAACATGCTGTTTGTAGGTTAATTGACCTCTCTAAATTGTCCCCCATGTGTCAGGAATAAAAGAGAAAGTGGGATAACATAGTTGGTCTGAACAGGTGATCTATGGTCAGTGTGGGCTCAGTATGCCAAAGGGTCTGTTTCTATGTATCTCTAAACTAAACTAAGTTTTATCACACTAAAATACACCGTGTTGGCTTACTTTTATTTACAGCCTTGTTCATCTATGGTGCAACTTTCAATAAACAGTCTAGTTATACATTTAGTTTCTGTATTATTTCACGTGGATTTGCACATGCTAAATAATAAGTAACCTACCATAACATTCAACCAAAATGCTTCACCTCACATTCATCTGTGCTGAACTTCATTGGAAGTTCTATAAACTTATCATCATCCTCCTGCAATGTGTTCCAGCCCTCAATACTGAACATACTGCAGACCAACTGGAGCTAAACTGACCATTGCCTAATCCTTTCTGTTACCCCCAACAGTCTGAACCTGGAACAGCAACAAGACAGCTGCTGCAATGGGAAAAGGTCTCAAGGTCGTGCAAAGTTAGCTCTTCACAGGCAGCATCTTGCTGGCAATCCCCAAACAACAGGAGCTCCAGAATGCCCACTGTGCTTGGACTGCTTGAAGTCCACCATAATTAGCATCTGTGAAGAGTCGCATGGTTTCTCTGCCAGCACAAGTTTAATGAGAATGACCAGGAGATCCAGGGGCTAATTAACGATGAATATAGGGATTGGAAATTCCATCTGATCTCAAGGGGAAAATGCAAGCTCTGCATGAAGGCTGTGGTCCAGCAATAAATCCATGACCTGAAGAACAGATGGCGTGGAGAGCACAGGAGATCCAACAACTTGCTGGTATCCAGGACATTTTATCATCTATGGACAAATTGTCCAATGATTCACCCTACTGAGAGCCAGGAATAGAGGAAATATTATCAAGGATGGAGCAGGCACTAGTCCAGCTGAAGTTTTAAAACTTGGTACAAAGGTTTTACCCCAAATTTACAGATGTGGGAGTATTCAGGAGTGTTAAGGTTGGATGTGATATGGAGCTGGCAGGCAAGGTAACGGAAAATCCAAAGAAATTCTACAGGTATATTAAGACTAAAAAGATGACTGGGAGAAAATACATCTCCTTATAGGTTAGCATGCTCATCTTTGTGTAGAGTCACAAGAGATGGGGTGATATTAAAATAATATTTCTTGTTAGTTTTTGCTGGGGAAAGATCAGGAAAGCAGGTTAGTGCAGCTGGTAGAGCTGCTGCTACACAGCACCAGAGACCCGGGTTCAATCATGACATTTGAGTGCCATCTGTGCAAAGTTTCAAGTTCCCTCCGTGACTGCGTGGGGTTCCTCCGGGTTCTCCGGTTTCCTCCCACATCCCAGGCGTGATGGTTTGTAGGTTTATTAGCATCTATAAATTACCCCTAATGTATAAGGAGTTGATAAGAGGATGGTTCTAACAAAGAATTAGTGTGAATTGGTGATTGATGGTCAGCATGGACTCGGAGGGCTGAAGGGTTTGTATCCATGCTGTATCTCTAAATTAAACTCAATTAAACTAATGAATTGAGACATAAGAGCTGTGATGTCTTAGACCATGTATGAATTACCAAAGAGGAAGTATTGGCAGTTTTAAAGTGCATTAATGTGTAGAAATCCCCAGGGCCAAACAATGTGCATCCTCAAACCTCATGGCAGGCTTTGAGAGAAATCATGGAGGCCCTTGCAGATATATCTGTATCATTTTTAGCTACAGGTGACATTCCAGATGACTGGAGGGTAACCAAAGCTGACCTGTTATTTAAGATGGACAACAAGGACAAGCCAGGGATCTATTGGCCAGTGAGCCTGAATTCAATGATGGGAAAGTTGTTGGAGAGGATTCTGAGGGGTAGGATTTACCCACATTTGGAGAAGCGGGACTGATTAGAGATAGTAGAATGGCATTGTGCATGAGAAATGGTGTCTCATAAACCAGGTTTAGTTTTTGAAGAGGTCATCAAGCGAATTGATAAGAGCAGAGCAATGAATGTTGTCTACATAGACTTTAGCAATTTATTTGAAAAGGTCCTGCATGGAAGGCTAATCTGAAATGTTGGATTACATGGAATTAAAAATTGGCTTGGAGAAAAGAGTCAAAGAGTAGTTGTAGAGGGTTGAATTCATGAATGGAGGCTTGTGACCATTGGTGCACTGCAGGGGTCCAATGTGGTTCGTTATCCACATTAACGATCTGGATGACAATTTAATTAACGTTGTTAGTAAATTTGCAAATGAGGACAAAATTGGTGATATGATGAGTGAGAGAAGCGAGGAAGGATAGCTAAGTTTATACAAGATCCAGATCATTTGAGAAGGTGGACCAAGTGTGATCGTACGTCAAACCAGAGCAGGTCTTACACAGTAAATGTTAGTGCCCTGGAGAGTCTTGTAGAACAGAGAGATCTCAGAGTGCAGGTACTTGGTTCCCTGAACGCGGTAACACAGGTGGACAGAGTGGTAAAGAAGGCATTTTGCGTGGGTTGCCCTCATTAAGAAGGGTATTGATGTATAAGTTGGGACATCATGATACAGTTATACAAGTCAATGAAGCGACTACATTTGGAGTGTGATATACAGGTCTGGTTGCCCAGCTATGGAAAGGAGTCATTAAGGAAAGGGTGCAGACAAGATTCACCAGAATGTTATTGAGATTTGTGGGTTTGAGTTACATTGAGAGGCTCGGTGGGCTGAGATTTTTTTTTTCCTTTAGATTGTAGTATGACATTACTGAAGTATACAAAATCATAACTACATGGATAAAGTGAGCATATGTTATGGAACAAAACACCTATATTCTTCTAAGTGCTGTCCATTTACGCACATTTTGGTTTCTGCCTTAACAAAACTGTTTCTGAAATCCAGGTAAGTTAAATTGTATTACCGATGTCTACTTTTAGATTATCTTTTCCAAAAATTCATCAAGGTAAATTAAGCAAGATTTGCCTTTTGAAATACATGCTAACTGTTCTTTGCTACACTTCTTATTTCTCCATGCCCTCCTTATCTCTCTAATGGTCAGATTGCCATTATCTTTCCAAGCACGAGTTTAACTTACAAAATCCCTGGATATGTTCATATGTCATCCATCTGTGATACTGGCCTAACTATCCCTCAACGGTCATTCTTACATCCCAGCCTTATTTTCTTATTGATCTCCATAAAATATATATAATTATTTTAGCTAATATTCCTTTGAAATTTAATTGCATAATTCATTGCTCCCTTTCTAATTGTTTTTGTTTGACCTCTCCTAATCCCTTCACATTATGTAATCATGTGCTGCTCTGCTGCCTATATACTTAATGAGAGCCTCTTTGCTTATCCTCAACTGTTCCCTCATGTCTTTATTCATCCATGGAATCTCTTGAGTACTTACTTGTTAGCTCTTTCCTTTTAGCCACATATGTTTTTTTCTTGCACACTGTTGAGTACTTTATTAACAGTTTCTCATTGTTGTTCGGCAATACTATTAATAAGATATTATTAATAACGTCTTTTCAAAGAATTTTGTTCCCATTTCCATTTCTCTTTTCCCCTAAAGTAACATCTTTATTATGTGCTCCCCCATCCCCTATAATTCCCTGCAGACAATAGGGTGGGGGAAATTTAGATCATCAGATCTGATGCCTGAAGAGACAGTTATGTTCTGAGTAGCTTCACAGAAATGTCCTCAACATTAACTGATTTTGCCAATTTTAAAATGCAGTAAAAGTATATTCAAACACAACCACTCCATAATGCATCACATACATGTTAATTGCATCTAAATGCCAATGCACCCAACATGGTGCACTAGAATGGTGCAAATATACCTAGCATTGGCTTATGCAAAAGCAAGTAAAAAACATTTAATCCACTCAGCTCTCCTTTTCCCCCCTGGGATAAATAAAGTTCTATTGTATCTAAGGCTGGGCTCAGAAAGTCATAAAAGACAGTACCTGATCAGGTTTCTGAGTGGATGATTGGACATTTGAACAGTTTTGGGAGATTGCCTTTAGCGTTTAACTAAATGCAATGTAATCCAACCTCCTTTCCTCACTCCCTGCTCTGCTCCTGCCTATCCTGTTTACTCCCACCTACCTCACTACTGCATTGGATCCTGACCTTCTGCCACTCTAATTTAATCTGCCTGAATAGCATGACCAAACCTTCCCTCCAGAGTATTGATCCACCTTCAGTTCATGTTCACCCCGTCTCATGTACAGGTCACCTCCATGCCAGAGGAGATCACAATGGTCCAAAATTCTTCATCCCTGACCTCTGCCATGCATTCATCTGTTGTATGTTCACACCCCTACCCTCACTAGTGCACTGGGAGTAACCTGGAGATTAATACTCGTATGGTTCTGCTTTTTAACCTTTTACCTAACTCTCTGTGTTCACTACAGCACCTCATCTCTTTTCCTACCTCTATTGTTTGTGCCAATGGGCAAAACAACTTATGTCTGGCGGGTCACCAAAGAGGTAGATAGTAGTTCAGCACAGCGCTCTGGTTGTGGTAGGATGATTCAGTTGCCTGATAACAGCTGGGAAGAAACAGTCCCTGAATCTGGAGGTGTGTGTTTTTACACCTATACCTTTTGCCTGATAGGAGAGGGGAGATGATGGAGTGGCCAGAGTGTGACTCATTCTTGGTTATGCTGCTGGCCTTGCCGAGCTGTTCCCAAACCAAACGGGTGATGCATCCTGATAAAATGCTTTCTATGGTGCAACTGTAGAAGTTGGTGAGAGTTGTAGAGAACATGCCAAACTTCCTAAGCCTTCTAAGGAAGTAGAGGCGTTGGTGTGCTTTCTTCGTCATTACTTCAATAAGGGTGGTCCAGGAGAATTTGTTGGTGATATTGACACCTAGGAATTTGACGTTTTCAACCATCTCTACTTCAGCACCATCAATGCAAACTGAGGTATGTGTGCTGCACAGATCATAGAAACATAGAAACATAGAAATTAGGTGCAGGAGTAGGCCATTCGGCCCTTCGAGGCTGCACCGCCATTCAATATGATCATGGCTGATCATCCAACTCAGTATCCCGTACCTGCCTTCTCTCCATACCCTCTGATCCCCTTAGCCACAAGGGCCACATCTAACTCCCTCTTAAATATAGCCAATGAACTGGCCTCGACTACCCTCTGTGGCAGAGAGTTCCAGAGATTCACCACTCTCTGTGTGAAAAAAGTTCTTCTCATCTCGGTTTTAAAGGATTTCCCCCTTATCCTTAAGCTGTGACCCCTTGTCCTGGACTTCCCCAACATCGGGAGCAATCTTCCTGCATCTAGCCTGTCCAACCCCTTAAGAATTTTATAAGTTTCTATAAGATCCCCTCTCAATCTCCTAAATTCTAGAGAGTATAAACCAAGTCTATCCGGTCTTTCTTCATAAGACAGTCCTGACATCCCAGGAATCAGTCTGGTGAACCTTCTCTGCACTCCCTCTATGGCAATAATGTCCTTCCTCAGATTTGGAGACCAAAACTGTACGCAATACTCCAGGTGTGGTCTCACCAAGACCCTGTACAACTGCAGTAGAACCTCCCTGCTCCTATACTCAAATCCTTTTGCTATGAAAGCTAACATACCATTCGCTTTCTTCACTGCCTGCTGCACCTGCATGCCCACTTTCAATGACTGGTGTACCATGACACCCAGGTCTCGCTGCATCTCCCCTTTTCCTAGTCGGCCACCATTTAGATAATAGTCTGCTTTCCTGTTTTTGCCACCAAAATGGATAACCTCACATTTATCCACATTATACTGCATCTGCCAAACATTTGCCCACTCACCCAGCCTATCCAAGTCACCTTGCAGTCTCCTAGCATCCTCCTCACAGCTAACACTGCCCCCCAGCTTAGTGTCATCCGCAAACTTGGAGATATTGCCTTCAATTCCCTCAGATCCTATTGCTGCTGTCAATTGATCAACTGTCAACCCCCCCAACAGTATTTAAAATTGTATATTTTTTTAATGGGGAATAGCTACAAGGGATTCCTACACTCTCTACCTACTACATTTCCTGGTGGTTGCCCCTCTACTTTCTGCCTGTACCTTAGGTGTCACCACCTCATTATAACTCCTATCTTTGAAGCCCTCAGTCTCCCAGATGATCCTGAGGTTATCGAGATGCAGCTCCAATTCCCTCACACAATCAGTCAGGAGCTGTAGCTGGAAGAAGCTCCCACAGGTGGAGTTCTCAGTGAGCATTAAAATCTCCCTGAATTCCCCAATCCAGCAGGAGTGGCATACTAGTTCCCTAACTGCCATCCCTGTAGGACGTAGACTGAAGAAGAGTTACGAAAAAAATTCCTTACTTTATCTTGCCTTCACTCTCCCCTCAGGCTCCTGGCCAAAGCCTCTCGAGCTAAAGTCTCAACACTTACCCTTAAACAGAACACTTCACCTCACCACTTTAGTCAGAGGGTAGTTAATCTGTGGAACTCATTGCCACCGAGGGCTGTGGAGGCCAAGTTAGTGGATATTTTTAAAGCAGAGATAGACAAATTCTTGATTAGAACGGGTGTCAAGAGTTATGGAGAGAAGGCAGGAACTTGGGATTAAGAGGCAAAGATCAGCCATGATTGAATGGCGGAGTGGACTCGATGGTCTGAATGGCCTAAAGGGCCTATCCCACTTGGGCGTCATTTGCGCATCATTTACACTACATCATTTACACGTCATGATGCGTGCATGGTGCGTGGTGTCGTAGGCAGAGGCGAGCGGTGCCCCAGGATTTTGGAATGTACAAAATCTCCGCGCACCATCTGCGTGACGCGCAAATGACGCCCAAGTGGGACAGGCCCTTGATTCTACTCCTATAACTTCTGAACACAGCCTCTCCCAAATTGGCAGCTCCCAACAGGCCACTCCTGGTGCCTGCCTTCCTTTTATACACCATGAGATGCAGTCACTCCCAGACACTAATGACTGTGTTTTAAATCTCCCGTGTTGCTCCCCCACACAGCTGTTCACCTGGCAGTAAAACTAAAGTGAATGGTGTCAAGGAGTGTGCAATAAAATGTTCTAAGTGATGCAAAATGATCCAGAAATGGCAATATCACTCTGGAAAACATTGATCTTCTAGTGCATAAATACAAAGAATAGCAGTTTTTTGCAATTTTCAGATACACAATGTTTATAATGAGACTTTATCAGTGCATTGCAGACATGAACACATTTGTTTGTCAAAAGATCTGTCAAAAATGGTAATCCTATCAATTTTGGGTAAATGTAACCTCTCCAGCCTTTAATACTTCTGAAGAGGAACATACCTTACAAACCATACCCAGCACTCTGAAGTTTGCCCAAGATCTGATATTCCAAATATATATATATATTTGGCATGGAAATGAAAATATTAAACATTACAGAAAATCAAGGATAAAATCTCAGAATTTTCTGTCAGTGCAAAGCAATGGCACTCAGTTCTGATGTTGAAGAAAACTCCCCATAGAGATCTAGCAATCACTGTGGAATGAGCTTCTGTTTTACCAATCTGCTCTAATATCAGGCATCGGTTTAGTCGGATCTTTATCAACTAACACTGTCTGATGTCATCATACGGGCTGTGGCCAACCAAATTAAAGAATCACAGTAAATTATTCATGCATAAATTAAAGCAAAAGACGCAGCTCTTAATACAATGTCAAACCTAACTCCGACTACAAAATAATGATGAACTTACATTGGTTGAAAATATTGGTAATACACTGCTCAAAACTAAATATTTTTAAACACAATTTATTATATATCAAAGAGTGATACTGCATGGAAACAGGCCCAACTGTGCATCCACCCAATCTATTCCTTCCATGATTTTTTATACCTCTATAAGATCACCCCTCATACAATATTTGTGCATGTGACAATGTGCATGTGCAGTAAGATGGCGGACTGCAGGAGTAGGGCGCCGTTGTGTATGGCTGCTCTGCCTGCAGTCCGTCCTTTCACCCTTTTTTATTTTTATTTTTAGTCCTGTTAAAAACAAAATGTTTGTTGGAGGTCTTCTTTTATGTTTGTTGGAGGTCTTCTTTTATGTGTTGGGTGGGGGGAGGGGAAGGGGGAAACTTTATTTCCTTTTCCCTACCTGGTCGGAGAGGCGGTTACCCTCCGAGCTGCTTCTTCGCCCCCTCCTCATGGCCTACCACCGGACTGGAGCGGCGTTTCCTGTGACCAGCCGAAACTCCAGCTTCGGCGGCGGCACAGCGCTGGGACACCATCACGGAGCGGGCGATGCCCTACCCGGGTCGCCGTGCGGTAAGCTCCAGAGTGCTGTGACCGCCGACTCCAACATCCGAGGAGCTGTGGCTGCCAGCTGCAGGCAGCGCTGGATTTAAAACATCGCAGAGCCTGGGATCCGAGAGCCAGAGTCGGAGCTCCAACCAGCGCGGCCTGAAGACTTTGGGTGCCGCGGCCTCCGGGGAGGAAGCGGCCGCTCCAGACATTCCAAGCCGCTGAGGAGTGTTCACCCAACGCCAGAGTTCCATCTTCCCGGCAAGAGGGCCTGAAAACATCGGACTGGCTGCGGAGGCCACAAATAGGCCCCAACCTCGAGTGATCACAGAGGAAGAGGACTGAACTTTCTGGTGCCTTTCCCTCAGTGGACAATTTTGATTCTGCTGTGGGGGGACATTCATGTTGAATTCTATAATGTGTTGTGTCATTTTTCTTCTTTTTTTTTTTAATTTTTTTAATGTGGTCTCACCAACATCTCATACAACTGCAACATGACCTCCCAACTTCTATACTCAATGCTCGGACTGATGAAAGCCAATGTGCCAAAAGCCTTTTTGACTACCCTATCCACCTGTGACTCCACCTTCGCCTGCACTTTTAGATCCCTCTGCTATACAACATTCCCCAGAGCCCTACCATTCGTTGTGTGGGTCCTGCCCATGTTAGACTACCCAAAATATAAAATCTCACATTTCTCTGTACTAAATTCCCTCAACCACTCCTCAGCCCACCTGGCCAATCGATCAAGAACCGCTACAATTTTTCACAACTATCTTTACCATCTGTAAAACCATGCACTTTTGTAACATCTGCAAACTTGCTAATCTTGAAATATATGTTCTCATCCAAATAATTAATATAGATAACAAACAGTAATGGGCCCAGCATCAAACCCTGAGGCATACCAAAAAAAAAATGTATATTTAAAATATATATATATATGTACACATCTATAAGGGCAACACAGTGGTGCATCTGGTAGAGTTGCTGCCTCACAACACCAGAGACACGGGTAGGCACAAAAAGCTGGAGTAACTCTGTGGGACAGGCAGCATCTCTGGACAGAAGAACTGGGTGACGTTTCAGTTCGAGACCCTTCTTTAGTCTGAAGAAGGGTCTCGACCCAAAAGGTCACCCATTCCTTCTCTCCAAAAATGCTGCTTGCCCCGCTGAGTTCCTCCAGCATTTCGTGTCTATCTTTGATTTAAACCAGCATCTGAAGTTTTTTCCTACCAGAGACATGGGTTTGATTTTGACCTCAGATGCTGTCTGTGTGAAATTTGCACAATCCCCATGTGACCTAATGAGTTTTCTCCCGGTGCTCCAGCTTCCTCCCACATCCCAATGATGTGTAGATTTGAAGGGCAATTGGCCACTGTAGATTCCTACTAAGGTGTAGGGAGTGGATGAGAAAGTGGGATAACAGCATTAGTGTGAATGGCCATTTTGTGTATGAATAATAATAATAATAACTTTATTTATAAAGCACTTTAAACAACTGCAGTTGCCACAAAGTGCTGTACATGAGAACTCATGGACAAAAAGCTATTACAAACCATTAAAAACCATTAAAAACCGTAAAACGAAGGACTATAAAAAACACACTAAAAATTAAAAGACATTAAAAGCACTAAGAACAGGAGCAATGCCTCAGCCAGTGTCGAAAGCCAAAGAATAAAAATGTGTTTTTAGGGAGGATTTGAAGATGGACAGTGAGGGGGCCTGTCTGATGTGCAGCGGCAAGGTGTTCCAGAATGGGTTCATGAATGGTGTTCATGAATGGGCGATTAGTAGTCCACATGGATCCAGTGGCTTATATTAGAAAAGTAGATTGTATTGCAGGGAAAATACCAGCACTTCTAATTCAACAGCACTTCTAATTCAACAACCTAAAGCACTTCCTTATCTCTGTATCACCTCCTCTGAATCTGAATCTGTAGCGCCTCCCGGATGGTAGGAGGGTAAACAGACTGTGGCTGGGGTGAGAGCAGTCCTTGACGATGCTGCAGACATCGCTTGCTTTGGACAGACTCAATGGAGGGGAGTGAGGAACCGGTGATGCGTTGCGCAGTTTTCACCACCCTCTGCAGTGCTTTCTGGTCGGAGACAGAGCAGTTGCCATACCATACTGTGATACAGTTGGTAAGGATGCTCTCGATGGTGCAGCGGTAGAAGTTCACCAGAATCTGAGGAGACAGATGGACCTTCATTAGTCTCCTCAGTAAGAAGAGACGCTGGTGAGCCTTCTTGACCAGTGTTGAGGTATTGTGGGTCCAAGAGAGGTAATTGGAGATGTTGACCCCCAGAAACCTGAAGCTGGAAACCCATTCCACCTCCGTCCTGTTAATATGGATGGGGGTGTGCGTGCTGCCCCTAGACCTTCTGAAGTCCACAATGAGCTCCTTGGTCTACTTTGAGTTAAGGGCCAGGTTGTTGTCAGCGCACCATGCTGCTAGGAGCTGGACCTCCTCCCTATGGGCCGACTCATCATTGTTGCTGATGAGGCCAATCACCGTTGTATCATCTGCAAACTTGATGATGGTGTTAGTACCATATACAGGTGTGCAGTCGTAGGTGAAGAGGGAGTAGAGGAGGGGGCTCAGCACACTCATTGTGGAAAGCCGGTGTTCAGGGCGAGGGTTGAAGAGGTGTGCTTGTCTGACCTAACAGACTGGGGTCTGTTAGTTAGAAAGTCCAGTATCCAGTTGCAGAGGGAGGGGTCGATGCCCAGGTCGCTGAGTTTGGTGATCAGTTTTGAGGGGATAATGGTATTATATGCTGAGCTATAATCGATGAACAGCATTCTCACGTAGGGGTCTCTGTTGTCGAGGTGGGAGAGGGCGGAGTGAAATGCCGTTGAGATGGCATCCTCCGTACTCCTGTTCGTGCGATAGGCGAACTGATAGGGGTCCAGTGTGGGAGGTAGGCAGCCTTTGAGGTGTGCCAAGACCAGCCTCTCGAAGCACTTGGTGATGATGGGAGTAAGTGCAACTGGGCGGAAGTCGTTGAGGCTCGCCGCAGTGGAGTGTTTTGGCACCAGCACGATGGAGGTGGTTTTAAGGCACGCGGGGACAACTGCTTGGGCAAGTGACAGGTTGAAGATGTCAGTCCAGACGTCTGTCAGCTGCGTAGCACAGGCCCTGAGGACGCGCCCGGGGATGCCGTCTGGGCCAGCAGCCTTTACGTGCATTAATCCTGCTCAGTGCCACATACACGTCGTAGGGGGTGAGTGTGAGGGGCTGGTGATCAGCAGGGAGCACAGCCTTGATGGCCATCTCTAGATTGTCCCTGTCGAAGCGGCCATAAAAGTGGTTAAGCTCCTCAAGGAAGGAGGCGTCGCTGGATGTGGGGGTGGTGTTGGTGGATCTATAGTCCGTGATGGCCTGGATGCCTTACCACATGCATCGGGGGTCGGAGTTGTTATTGAAGTGCTCCTCAATCCTTAATGGGGCTTTTTCACGGGGCGAGTTGACGCAAGATGTCACCAGAGTGAAGTGGTCGTGGTCCAGCACGAGTCTCGCACGATATAACGGGGGGTAGATAAAGAGTTCCCACGGTACTCTGCATTTCTGTTATTTGTGCGAGTGACTTGTCCGTCTCCCGAGCTTTCGCGTTAAATCTTGAATGAACATCGTGAACTACACGTGACACAAATGATGTAACTTTTTTTTTCACACACTATAAATATCCTCCCTTGGTTGAATTGGCTCATTTGGAGACATGCCTATACTAAGTAATTTCGAGGACAGGATGGTGGTTTTTTTCATTGACGCGCTGTCTGCGACTTTTTTACTTTGCAGCTGCAGGGCACAGACAGACTTATAAGAGAAGTTTAAGTTAACTGCAAACACAGCACTTTTACATCAATAGCAATGTATGTTTTTAAATCTTGGATAACATTAAATGGTTCTCCTCTTGATGAACTTATATATCGTTATATAAACTCACATGAGCACTCGGGAAACTTGGCAGCCTTCGTCTCCAGCAGGTTCCTTTTTCTCTCCCTGTTTCTATAATCCTCTCTGGATTTATCGTAGAGAATCTCGTTAAATTGGTACCATTCTACAAGTTCCCCCACTTGTTCCCTGGTGAAGTCATATGGCCTTACCTTCTGCCATCTTCCCTTTACATAAGCGTCTGTAGAGGCTATTCCTACAACGGCTACTGGGGAGGCAATCTGAAATCCACCTTGCTCACCCTCTCCCTGCTCCAAGGAGCCCACAGGCAGTGTTATCTGTGGCATCTCCTGTTGCCTCTCCACCTGTCTCTCTTGCTGCATCTCCTCCTCATTCTCCTGCATGGCAAAAACATCTCTGACACGCTTTACCCCCTTTCTTTGAGATTTTCTGGGAGCCATCTCTGCAAGTGTTCCTGTTAAAAAGATTATCCAACAATGACAATTAGGTGGGACGTCCTCGAAGGACACATGTTCCCTTGTCGATATTGAGACCACCTTTTTTACTCACCTTCTGTCCCCTCTGTCCAGCTTCCGGGTTTACCGTTCGCAGGAGTTCCCACGCGCTATATCTCTAAAATCTGAAGTTAGGTAATGTCTAAAGGAACTGCAGATGCTGGT